>NC_065535.1:22663281-22963281 GCF_932294415.1 Quercus robur | reverse complement strand
TCAATGAAAGTGATGTAGTACCTTGAACCTCCAAGGGATGCAACCGGAGAAGACCCCCACAAATCAGTGTGTACTAACTCCAATTTTTCAGCCTTCGGTGTCCTGCCAGTTTTCAAGAAGCTCACTTTTTTCTGCTTTCCTAAGATGTAACTTTCACACATGTCAAAATCAATGGACTTCAATTCTGGTAGTTTTCCTTTTGACAGCAGCATCTTCATCCCTTTCTTACTCATGTGACCAAGTCTGCGGTGCCATAGGCTTGTATTAGTACTTGCATCAGCAACTGCAATTGTGTCTCTTGGACTTGAGGTCATGTACAGAGTACCAGTTTTCTTTCCACGAGCCAATACCCTAGCTCCCTTTGTAACCTTCCAAGTACCACCAACAAATAGTATTGCATGTCCTTCATCATCAAGTTGTCCAACAGAAATCAGATTCCTCCTCAAGTCAGGAATATGTTGAACCTTCTCCAGTAACCAAACAGACCCATTGGGCAACAATATTCGGACATCTCCCATACCAACAACATCCAAGGTTGAACCATCAGCCAAATACACCTTCCAAAATCACCTGCAACATAATTCTGTATGATTTCTCGGTGTAGAGTGGTATGAAACGAAACTCCTGAATCCAAAACCCAATCATCAAGTAGACTGTCTACTGCAAGAAGTAATGCATCCTGTACCTCTTCTGTTATAGCATTAACAGAATCATCTCCATTCTTTTTTTTAGGACTTTTGCATTGATTCCTAAAGTGACCTGTTTTCCCATAATTCCAGTATTGTACTTGTTGGCCTGATCTAGATTTACTTCTGTTCCAATTTGAATTTCTGGATTTTGATCTGCCCCGATTTGAATTTCTGTTATTACCTCTGCCTCTTGTCTCAAGGTTTAGGGCAGAACCAGATCCTGAGGTTTCACCTGCATCTCTTCTGTGAATCTTCTCAGCCAGAATTAAATCTCGTATATCATTGTACTTGAGTTTTTCCTTTCCTGTAGAATTACTTACTGCCATCCTTATTGCCTCCTAACTGTTTGGCAAAGAAGCCAAAACGATCAGTGCACGGATCTCATCATCAAAATCAATTTCTACAGACGATAATTGATTTGTGATAGTGTTAAATTCATTCAGATGTTGTGCTACTGATACATTCTCTGCCATCTTTAGATTGAACAGTTTCTTCATTAAGTGCACTTTATTGTTTGCTGACGGCTTTTCATACATACCAGACAAAGCCTTCATCAGATCTGCTGTAGTCTTCTCCTTTACAACATTGTGTGCAACAGACCTAGACAGAGTTAACCTGATAACTCCTAGTACCTGTCTGTCAATAAGAGCCCATTCCTCAGCCTTCATAGCCTCAGGTTTTGTCCCCAAAAGAGCTAGATGCAATTTCCTCCTATAGAGATAATCTTCAATCTGCATCCTCCAATACGCGAAGTCTGTGCCATCAAACTTTTCTATTCCAGACACCTTTCCTGCTTCCTCTGCCATTGCTCCCACTCAAACCTAACCCTAGGCTCCGATACCAGTTGTAGGGAATTTAACCAAAATCCCAACCTGTGAGAAGCAAAACAAATAGAGAAAACACACGCCAAAAATAAAAAATAAAAAAAAATAATCACACGCACAAGACAATATTTACGTGGTTCAGCAATTTGCCTACGTCCACGGAGTTGCAAGGATTTCACTATTATCAGGGAAAATACAATAGTGCAAAAGAACACTCTCAAGAAACCCAAATCCCAATTACACCCTAGCACTCTCTCACAGAAAAAATAAGAATAGAAGCTGGCTGCCTCTTTTTTTTCTATTTTCTCTCATGCGGCTGCTCACTAGGTTAATTGGAATTTCTCTCTAATCTCACAGCCCACGGCTACAGTTGAAATATAATATATATATATATATATATATATATTAAGGTTGGCTGAATAAGGTTTCCTATTACAAATAGGATTCGGTCAAAACAAAGTGAATTTAGACTTGACTTGGGCTTGTGGCAATTCAAGCCACACACGGGCCCAATTCAACACTACCAAAAGTAATTCAACTTTAACAATTTGATTACATTTTTTGTCTGTGTCTTTTGGTTGATATTTTTGCAAATATATGATGATTTAGTATATTGGGCAATGGGCAATATATCATACAGTAATGGAGGTCTCATTAAAATTATTGCCATTTGGGCAATGGGCAATGGGCAACGGGCAACATGCATGGAAATGGTATTTAATTTTGTAAGACGGGTTTTATACTTTGTTTTCTTGTTTATATCTTAATTGGGTATGTCTAAGTCCCTTGAAAAAGCTATCATCAAGTTCTTGAATTTAATCTTTTCACTGCTGTTCTTGCACTTCATTGCATATTGCTTCATGCTTTTGAGTTGATCAAAATTTGCTTCAATATGTAGAATATTGAAATTCCAGTTAATGTGACTTTTGGCAGGTATACTTTAAATATATGGGATGCTGGGGGCCAAAAAACTATAAGATCTTACTGGAGAAACTACTTTGAGCAAACTGATGGTTTGGTATGGGTGGTTGACAGTTCGGATCTTAGATGGTTAGATGACTGCAAAATGGAACTCGATAATCTTTTGAAGGAAGAGGTATATACCCCATATCAAATTTTCTACACACATGCTTAAAAGGCGAGTCATTTGGAGCGGTAGTTTATCCATCCTGCTTACTTTTGTTCTTTTGGTTTGCTTCTCAGTGGAATGTTTGTTCATTCATCTACATTAGATAGAATCGTAGAATAGGAGCTCTCTGTTTGTAGTTCACTTGAGATGCCTCTTAATTTGAGAGACCCAACTACCAGAATGAGCCACTTAATTTGCTTTATGGAACTCAAAAAGTTTTTCTTAAGATATTTTTTGTTAGGTTTATTGACCATGAACCAACTGTTAACAATAAGATGTATACTTTAAGCGTCTATACTTGAGGCAGTGCTTAAATTCTTTTATGTAATTTGTCTTTTTACTGAATAAACTGATGATTTGTAGTACACTTGAAAACAATTGTTTCTAATTGTTTTGCTTGTTTTGGAAAGCTGAAATTAAAATTTGCAAGATAAAAAAATTTCAGGAATGGTATTGCAAGAAATAAAGAAAAGGGTTCTCTTGGACTTCTGGTCTTTTTTCTTTTTTGAACTTTTTGAAAAATTCTAACTTGTTTGTTCACTTGACAGAGGCTTTCAGGAGCATCTTTACTCATACTGGCAAACAAGCAGGACATAAAAGGTGCCCTTACCCCAGAGGAGATTGCAAAAGTAAGGCTGCTGGCTGATAATTTCCTCTTGTTTATGTAGTTAAATATGGCCTTTGTTAGAATGCAGATTAAATATTGTAGACTTGACATTTGATTTCTCATTGACTCAAGGTACATTTGTTTGCCATATTAAAGCCTCAAATTTGTATTTTAGAGCTGTAGATTACTAGATTGTCTTCTGCTTATGCACAAATTTCTGTTGAAACTGGTTCTGTCATATGAGTTCTTTTTCTTTCTTTTTCAAAAAAATTCCAGTGGCAAACTTTGCATGTACTAAATTCTTTACTCTTTTAGTGTGAAGTGTGAAACCAAGTTTGGAATCTGAGTACGAGCTTCGTGTATAAACACATTTATGCTGGATATCTTTATGTTGGTCATGAGTTCAACTCTGTATGTGGTTGTCAAATATAGATGTCTACATGTGGTGCCTTTATACTATGTAATGCGTATGCCTTTTATGATTGTTCTTTCTATAGAAGAATGATGTTTGTAGTAATGAGTTTATGGGCCAAATCAATCCATTTTATTCTAGGCATTGTTATTGTATGTTTAAAATAATAGATATTTACACAGGTACTTTGATTAGTGTTTATATATTTGTACATTAACTTCTAAAATTCTAAAGGGTTATTATCACTTCTACAGGTACTGAACTTGGAAGCCATGGACAAAACCCGGCGTTGGCAAATTGTTGGTTGTAGTGCATATACTGGCGAGGGGCTGCTTGAAGGATTTGATTGGTTGGTCCAGGATGTAGCCTCTCGAATCTATGTGCTTGATTAATGCCTACTTGGGAGTCATTTTTTGTTCTTTGACAATACCAAAGCATTTATGGAAGCTAAAATGGAATTGTTCCTAGGCTCTTAAGCATATTTTCTATTCAATGAGAGAAGGTATCTTTGTTTGATGGACTCGTTACCTGAGACAGTCATCCTTCTACTACAACTTCTTCTTTTCCTCTTTTTTCTTTTTTTCTTTTTTTGAATTGACCCGAGTCATCGTTCAATGCATGAGACAAATTTCCAAATGTGACTATGGCATTTGAAACAAACGGCAATTCTTCAGATTGACATTATACAGTTTATACTGCCCTTCTACAAACACTAAAGAATTTTTTTTTTGGGTGGGGGGGATTTTCCAGATTTCAATTCATAATAACAAGCATGCATTTTCCAATGCTTTGCCTTTTTAACATCAGAATATTGTAATCATATGGCAGAGCACCAGACTTTTAACACTCAGGGCTCAGCTTATCAGATTAAATAATTGAAGTAGGAAAGTGGAAATGAGCTCACTAACTACTTGTAAGAAGTGAGAATATCTATAGATTAGTCATAATATCATTTATGATATTTAACAACTCAATTTACGGTTAGCTGATGCCCTGGTTTTAACTTCCTTCAGTTTTGATAAACTCCTAAATGTGTTCCCCATTTCTACATGAAGCAAGCAGGGAGATGGTGGCTCACAGATTGGCCATTCTTGCTTGTCAGTGATGGGTCTCTATACTCTCCTAATTGACAATAGGATCAAGAATTAGTTTGAAAACTCTGCCCACGAAATTACATGGAGATATTTAGTATCTTATTACAGCGAAAACAGTAATAATAAGGCCTTAAATTAAGCAAAAACTCCTAGCTGATTCAGAGAAAATTGGATCAAATATTACAAAGCTTTTAAACTAGTTCGAAAGCACTGTGCTGTGCTGCATGAATACTTTGATTTGAAGTCAGGTGCCAAACCCATCTTTGCAGGATGAGGCAATAGTATGTCCAGACATGGCTTGATATAAAACATTCTCCAATACTACTCATCCTCTTTGCAATCATTTTGATTTCTTTCCTTGCTTCTTCTTAATAACTTCATCAACGTACATAATGCCTTTGCCTTTGTACACTTCAGGCGGCTTACAACTACGAACAGCAGCAGCAAACTGGTGCACTCTATGCTTGTCAATTCCGGTGCAACAAATTACATTATTTTTGAAGCAGAACACACGCACAGCTGGAGGAACAGTCAGTTCAACCTCATGGCTGTATCCCAATTTGAGAAGTAAGAGACGTCCTTCAGCTTCAGCTCTTGCTTTGTACCCAACACCCACAATCTTAAGAAAGCGAAAAAATTTGGCTTCCATTAAGCTTAAAGTGAAATGATCACCTGAATTCTGAGAGATAAACAAGTGTCAAAAGGAAAAAAAAAATTAATAAAAATACATTAGCCAAAGAAACCACAAATTATAACCTAAGAAACAATATTTATATTTTTGCATTAAAAAAAAACTCTATTAAGAAAATTAAATTTTGGAATCTTGATGGCACATATATCTTCTTTCTAACTAAAAGAGGAATCAATTAGTAAAACAGCAAGTGCATGCAAGCTTTTAAAAATCTATAATTTTGTTTTATCTCTAACTCATCTCACTAATAAGATCAGTGAGCATAATTTCATTTCAAAATTTAATAACTAAAAACTGATTTGGAATTTCTATCATCATTAAAAAAATATGTATGAAAGCAAATAGAGGTTATGGTTTCGATCCTTCCTTCAAGGTCTTTGACTTCCATTTATTAACGCAGTATTGTCTGTTTTATTTCTAAAATTATAAAATTCATTCACCTGCTGAGAAAATTTCTCACACATCACGAAAACATTGGAAGTTTATCAACATTGATTTCATCTATCTTTTAATTGTATCTTAGCATTCAATTATTTAATCTTCAATGGAACCATATATTTTCATTTCCTTTGCCATGTTTTATTGGCAATCAAACAGTACATAAACATTTAATACCATGATGCATTTAACTCAGCCACAGTCCAAAATCAAAGTCTACTTGTGGAATTTAGAGTGTGAGTGTGTGCATAATTCATTCAGCCGTCATGGCCACTATGGTGCTTACACACACCTTAGTTCCATACCCATTCTCAAAACCCCAACATAATTTGCACAACAACAACAACCACCTTTGAAGTTAACAATTCCAAGCCCAAAATTATTAAAAAGTAATCATCAAATACATCCCCAACATAAACAGAAACAAAATTTGAAACTTCAAGCCGTTTGCATTTGGTTTCGGCCTCATCCACATCCAAGAGTTTATCCCCAAAAAAAAAAAAAAAAAAAAAAAATGCAACAACAACTTTCCAACAATCCACTCCATTAGAAATGAAACCCCTTTAATCCCAAAATTGCATTATCAACTTTGATTCTATCAGATTATTCCTTACCCATCAATGTATAAACATAAGAATTTCCATTGAGAAACTTAAGATATTATTTTGATTTTTTTTTTTTATCACTTTAAAATTTTGGGAAATTTATGTAATGTGTACAACATTCTTTTAAAAAAAATTGTATTATGTTTCTTTTACAAATTTTGTTCATAAAAACATAGTTGATTACCAAATTAGCCTAGTCATAAGTTAAAAAGTAGATGACAAATACCCTAGCTACTCGTTCCATGATCTCATAGAATAAGCAATTGGAAAGTAGAGGAAAAAAGTAGGGATGGCCACAATCTAATCTAAGGGTCTATTAAATCTAAAGTTTAGAGTTTGGAGACCTTAAAAGCAGTTACAGCTCTAAAAACAATTGGAAAATCACTGAATAATTTATCCAACATAAACTGATCCAGATTAAATGGCAATATATAAACAGGTTACAGCTCTAAAAATTAGTAAATCACAATGTATTAAAGAATCTGGTGTACATTAAGTTTGAAAATTTTAACTAACAAAAGATCCAATTAACATAACCATTTTAGACGACCCCTTAGGCGAGTTAGGCAATTGCCAAAATTTTAGAAAAGAACCAACCGGGTAGTAGAAACACAAAACAATCCACTCAAAACCCTAAAAATTTTACCTTTCTCTCTAGTCTCTGCTCTCCGCCTCTCTCAAGTCTCCAGTCTCCACTGTTCAGTCTGATTCTCTGCTCTCCGCCTCTCTCAAGTCTCAACTGCTCACCTCGCCTCAGGAATCAGGTATAAAATTATAAAATATTTGGGCTTTTATTTGTTAAGAACTTAAGATAACTTTGTTTATTTGGGCCCTCCCTAGCTCTGGCTGGTTTTGTAACTTTGTTTTTCACTTATCAGTTTATCATTATGGCTGCCTGGACTGGGCGTTAAGTTTGGGCCTTCAAGTTTTTTTTTTTTTGGTTATAGATAGGATTTGTTTTGTGTTTTTGTTTTTTTTTGTTTTGGTGGGTCTTATTAATAAGTCTTGTGTCAGTATTATGGCTGTGCTTAATTTTTTTTTTTTTTAATTTATGCAGGTTGAAATTGCTAAAAACTTGTTATTATTCAGTGAAACTACAACAATACTTTTTATATAAATCAGGTTCTATTTCTCATTTGCTCTACACTTGAAAGTTATTTTTTATTTTAGTCTTTATAAATATATTGTTTGATTAGAAATGTCTACTAGAAAATATGCATCTAAATATAAAAAACTTAAAAACAGAAAAAAAAAATAAGAAAAATTAATTGAGTCTCAAAAAGGATTAATGGATAAATTTGTTATTAGTAATAAACAAAATATAATACAAAATTTAGATGAAAATATCACAAATGAGCAAGAAATTCACCAATATAATTTAGAAGAAAATGATGTTTAATTTTGCAATACAACAAATCTTGATAATGAACTTCAAAATAATTTAGAAGAAAATGAAAATAATGATGAAAAATATACTATAAAAATATTAAATAAACATTAATTTAATTAATATATAAGTATAAAAAATGCCCCATTTTTAGTTCTCGCCTTAGGCCCCAAAATGTCTAGGGCCACCCCTATTTCCCTCTCATCCTTTCTCTGCCTCAACCCACATCACACCGTGCTCCATGGCTGACCACCAAGTTCTCCTTCTAAACCTCCATGGCCGGAGCTTTTCAAGCTCATCACCTCCAACCACGCACCATTGCCGAAACCCAGCCAAAATCAAGTCACGACCACCACCACGGCCAAAACCCAGCCAAAATCAAATCGCAACAAAAACCCAGAAGCCCACCAAATCACAAATCAAATCACACACACCGAAATCAAAGCACAAAACCCACAAAACAACCAAAATCACAAAATGAAAACACTGAAAATGAACTCATCGTTAAAAAAATATATATTGGTTTTGTTATTATATTTTAGAAGAAGAATTGTCTTGTTGAACTAATTTTAGATCCAAATTAATCAAACACATACCACAAGCAAAAATGATAGACTGAAAGTAAAGCAAAAAAAAAAGATATTTCCCAGAAAAGTGTTTTCAGAAAGTAGAAAGGATAAGCAAAATATAAAAACTATTTGCTTCATAATCTCAAATAAATAAATAAATAACCAAAAATCACACATCATAATCCGATGAAGCCTCGTGAGCCACAATTTCACCTAAGAGGATCTTCTGAGTTAAGAGGAAGAGATTTTCATAGTCTTTGGCTCGACAGCACAATCTTCGATTTCCTTTCTTGACGTGGCTTTCGCTCGCTCCTCTCCTGTCAGTCTAGGCGATGTATAAAGAGAAATAAAAGGAAGAAGAACAAAGCACCGTGTAAAAAAGAAGAAAAGAAAAATAGTGAGAGAAGAAAGACGGACTGAGATCAGGTGCACTGTCGTAGGTAATTTTTTACATTTCTTACATTTTTTTTTTAACTTTTTAACTCTCCTTTAATATATTTTATTTTATGGTTGAAATTGAAAGTTGTTTTTTCAACTTTTAATCTCAGCCATTTATTACAATTGCATCAGGGTATTGCACTTGAATCTAAAAAAGACAAAGAGACATACACATACAAACATACACATACATAAGCACACATACACATACACATAAACATACATAAATATAAGTATGCATAAACACATACACATACACATACATAAGCACACATACGCATACACATACATATACACATACATAAGCACATATACATAAACATACACATATACATACACATAAACGTACATACATATACACATACACATACACATACACAATAATATACATATACATAAAAAAACACATAAAAAATAGCAAAAACCCCCCATGATACACAACAAGTGCAAATTTGTACTTTTGTAACTTCTCTTTAGCTATCCTTTCTCTCACCTTAGCTTTTTCTTCCATTCGCTTGGTTTTGTTTTCCCTCTCAATAGCTGTTGTTTCCCTATCAATAGCCTCCTTTTCGTTTTCCTTTGCAACTCTTGCTTGATTTTTGTACATGCTGAATCTTACAAGGACAATGGGTGCAACTTCGAATCCACGCTTACATGTTTTGCCATCCAACCACCTAAAGTATTTACAAGTATGTTCATCATCCTACAAACAAAATCAAATTAGGGTTATTTATAAAGCCAACAAAACTAGAAAACCAACAAAATCAGAAAAAAAAAATAAATAAAAAAACTAAAAAAGGAAAAAAAAAATGAAAACCAACTATTACTCACCACATCATAGTAGCTGCACCCATAAAACCTTCTCCCAAAATTGTTCAAGGTCAGAGCAGTCCGTAGCCAGCAACTGTCAGCAAAGCATGATTGGTGATTGCAACCCGAGTAATAACTTGAAGAAGACATGTTCGGGGATTAAGCTTAGGCAATCGGAGTACAGAGGGAAATGGGTTTGGGGTTTTTAAGGGATCTTGATATAGCGGAAATAGGTTTGGGGATTTTTGAGGGTTCGAAGGTAAAGAGAGGGAGAGAGCTCAGTCCTTTTTTAGGGTTCTAATTGTGTTCTAATTTTGGCTTATATAGTAAATGAGATTTTTTAACGGAAAGGGCAGAGGTGGGTAAAGGGGGTCTAACGGAGCCCACCTCAGGTGCGTTAAATGACAACTTTTAAATCATGGGTGGGCATTGTTAAAACGGGTCAAACCACAGGTGGGTAAATTGCAATTTCCCCTTTTTGTAAATAGGTAATACGTTAATTAGTGATACTGATATCCCTAGCTTTTTCTTCTTTTTTTTTTTTTTTTTTTGATCGAAATGATAGAAGTGATATCCCTAGCTTTACTTGGTAGTGGCTCATGTCAAAAGCCCATTTGTCAATGGGTATTATCCAACCCGACCCATATAAATAAGTAATTATTTTAAAAATAAAAAATAAAATCCCGAAAAAGTTTCCTAATTCAGTTCTCATTCTCACTCAGCTGCCATAGCCATCATTCTCAAGCTGCCTAATCGAAAACTCGTGTTCTCGAAGCTTTCGTGATCTACGTAGTTCTCTGTCATAGGTCAGAAATCTCTCTCTCTCTCTCTCTCTCTCTCTCTCTTAGTTTTTTCATGATTTGACCCTTTTTTTGGTTGCCGAGAAACTGAGTAAAAACTGGTAATTTTTTTGTATATAGTGCTTGATATGCTTATATAAGGATTTGCAAACATTTTTTGGATGTGGGTCTTTGAAGCGCTTATGTGGTTTGTGCTTGTAGTTTGATGTGAGTTCAGTGTGAAAAGAGTATGAGAGAATTTTTCAATATACAATACTATTAGATTGGGAACATTTTGGTTCTTCTATTCGAACTATGTTAGTAAAACCTGGTCATTAATGTACTACGTATTTATAGGTTAACCCGTGCTTTATATGTTGAAAATTGTTACACAGGTTTCTATATCTTAAGTTATAATAACCTGGTTGCACATGCCATGCATGTTCAGCATTCACATATGTGCATATGTGAGACTATTAAACATGGGGGTTTTCTTTTCAAACACCCTCCCAATTTTTTAATCATGAATGAAACCATGTCAATTCCTGCCAAAGTTACTGTAGTATCACATTTATGTAAGCATGTCGTCTACAGGGGCAGCCCTAGACATTTTGGGGCCTAAGGCGAGAACTAAAAATGTATGTGTATGTGTGTTTATGTATATGTACGTGTATGTGTGTGTTTATGTCTGTGTATGTGTATGTTTATATTTATATGTATGTGCATGTGTATGAGTGTGTATGTGTATGTGTATGTGTGTGTATGTGTATGTTTATATTCATTTATGTTTATGTATGTGTGTATGTTTATGTATGTTTATATTTATAAACATAAACACATATACACATAAATATACATGAACACAAACACAAATAAACATACATAAAAACAAACAAACAAATATAAACACACATACATATAAACACACATACACAAACATAAAGAACAACACACATACAAATAAACACACATACATAAACATAAACATATATAGACATAAACACACACACAGACTGAGAAAAATTAAACCCTCATATAGATTGGAAAAAATTGCAAATTAACACCAATTCTTAAATAATTTTGTTAGTTACTTTGGTGTGCTAAATTGAGCCTTTATGTGTGTTTATGTTTATATTTAAGTTTATGTGTGTGTATGTTTACGTTTATGTGAGTTTATACGTATTTATGTGTATGTATGTTTATATTATGTATATGTATATTTATGTGTATGTGTATGTATGTGTGTGTATGTGTGCTTATGTATATGTGTTTATGTATGTGTATGCGTGTTTATGTTTGTTTGTTTTTGTTTATGTTTGTTTATGCGTGTTTATGTTTATTTGTTTGTTTTTGTGTACGTTTGTTTGTGTTTGTGTTCATGTATGTTTATGTGTATATGTGTTTATATTTATATTTATAATACATAAATATACACACATACATAAATATGCATAAACATAAATGAACATAAACATACACATACATACACATACACATACATAAATATCCACACGTACATAAACATACACACATACATAAATATAAATGAACATAAACATAAATATAAACACACATGCACATACACATAAACATAAACATACACATACATAAACATACACATATACATATACACTCATACACATACACATACATAAACATACATACACATACATTTTTAGTTCTCATCTTAGGGTCCGTTTGGATACAGCTGAAAATTGAAAATTACTGTAGCAAAACGTGAATACTGTAGCATAGCTGAAAATATATAAGGGGCGCGTTTTACTGTAGCGTAACTGAAAATATATAAGGGGCGCGTTTTACTGTAGCTCAGCTGAAAAAATCCTTTTTTTTTTTTGTTTTTTTTTTTTTTGTTTTTCCTCTCTCTCTCTGCTATTCACTCCTCACCCTCTAGAGAAGATAGTTCCGCGCCCACCAAAGAATAGAAGACAAGGTTCAACGCCGGCGAAGAGCTCAGAAGAGAAATCGATGATGAACGTCACCCAGTCCGACACCGACAAATACAACCCAGTCTTTCATAAACCCATTTCACCCTTTTCCCTAATTTCAGTCCTCTCCCACCCATGACAGTGCTCCTTGAAACCCAAAACTGAATTAGCCTGAGCTCAAAAACCAGAAGCAACCGTGCAGAAATGAATCTCACTTCCCTAAGGTGAGTGTTCTCAATTTTTTTTTTCACTATTTTCTATAAAGTCTTGTTCGAATTTCATTTCTTGTTAATGAGTTTCTTTTAATTTGCTGGAATTACTTCATTTGATTTGATAGAGTGCAAGTTCAGTCATCTCTATTCATTTGTTGGAATTTCAGTTCTTGTTAATGGGTTCATTTGATTTCTTTTTACAAATTTTTGATCTTGTTAATGGGTTAATGGGTTTCTTTTAAATCAGATTTTTGCTGAAGTCGGTTCATGTTTATGATCACTCATTGTTTTGAGTGCTGCATGAATGCTATTGAGTTTGCACCAACTCGTGGGAAGAAGGGATTCTGCAGTGAGTGTTTGAAGCTTGTTCTATGTGCAGAAGAAAACGTGGACCAGAGAAGCTGTTAGGGTGCTTTTGCACCAAAAAAAAAAAAAGCAAAAACTCATAAGCAAAAAAATAAGCAAAAAGAGGATAAATTGGAGAGGTATAAAACTCATCTGGTACTGTTCATGGGCTGTGTGAACAGTACCCGTGAACAGTACCAGAGAAGCTGTTAGGGTGCTTTTGCACCAAAAAAAAAGAAGGAAAAAAAGCAAAAACTCATAAGCAAAAAGAGGATAAATTGGAGAGAACATAACATATTGGGTTCGTTCAATGCGTTTTCTGTTTATGCTCTGGAGTTTCATTGTTGAAACGGTGCGTTTTTTATTGTTGGAGTTTACATGCATAGACGGTTTAGCGTTTCAGTGTTTTAATGAAATGATGTGCATAGATATTCATTTTGCGTTTCAGCGTGGAGGAGCAGCGTTTTACTGTAGCTGGGTCCCACGTCTTGGAAAAACGCAAATGCAGAATTGGGCAGAAAACGCCAAATCCAAACATAACCTTAGGCCCCAAAATGTCTGGGGCCGCCCTTGTAGACGACATGCTTACACAAATGTGATACTACAGTAACTTTGGCAGGAATTGACATGGTTTCATTCACGATTAAAAAATTGGGAGGGTGTTTGAAAAGAAAACCCCCATGTTTAATAGTTTCACATATGCATATATGTGAATGCTAAACATGCATGGCATGTGCAACCAGGTTATTATAACTTAAGATATAGAAGCCTGTGTAACAATTTTCAATATATAAAGCACGGGTTAACTCATAAATACATAGTACATTAATGACCAGGTTTTACTAACATAGTTCGAATAGAAGAACCAAAATGTTCCCAACCTAATAGTATTGTGTCTTAAAAAATTCTAAGAGAACTTTTCACAAACACCTTTCATACTCTTTTCACACTGAATTCACATCAAACTACAAGCACAAACCACATAAGCTCTTCAAAGACCCACATCCAAAAAAGATTTGCAAATCCTTATATAACCATATCAAGCACTATTTACAAGAAAATTACCGGTTTTTACTCAGTTTCTCGGCAAACAAAAAAAGTGTCAAATCAAGAAAAAACTGAGAGAGAGAGAGAGAGAGAGAGAGAGAGAGAGAGAGAGAGAGAGAGAGAGAGATTTCTGACCTATGGTAGAGGACTACGTAGACCACAAGAGCTTCGGGAACACGAGTTTTTGATTAGGCAGCTTGAGAATGATGGCTATGGCAGCTGAGTAAGAATGAGAACTGAACTAGGAAACTTTTTCGGGATTTTATTTTTTATTTTTAAAATAATTACTTATTTATATGGGTCGGGCTGGATAATACCCGTTGACATATGGGCTTTTGACATGAGCCACCACCAAGTAAAGCTAGGGATATTACTTCTATCATTTCGATCAAAAAAAAAAAAAAGAAGAAGAAAAAGCTAGGGATATCAGTATCACTAATTAACGTATTACCTATTTACAAAAAGGGGAAATTGCAATTTACCCACCTGTGGTTTAATCCGTTTTAACAATGCCTATCCGTGATTTAAAGGTTGTCACTTAACGCACTTGAGGTGAGCTCCATTAGACCCCTGTTACCCACCTCTGCCCTTTCCGTTAGAAAATCTCATTTACTATATAAGCCAAAATTAGAACATAATTAGAACCCTAAAAAAGGACTGAGCTCTCTCCCTCTCTTTACCTTCGAACCCTCAAAAATCCCCAAAATTATTTCCACTATATCAAGATCCCTAAAAAACCCTAAACCCATTTCCCTCTATACTCCGATTGCCTAAGCTTAATCCCCGAACATGTCTTCTTCAAGTTATTACTCGGGTTGCAGTCACCATTCATGCTTTGCTGATAGTTGTCGGCTACGGATTGCTCTGACCTTGAACAATTTTGGGAGAAGGTTTTATGGGTGCAGCTACTATGATGTGGTGAGTAATAGTTGGTTTTCTTTTTTTTCCTTTTTCAGTTTTTTTATTTTCTGGTTTTGTTGGCTTTATGAATAACCCTAATTTGATTTTGTTTGTAGGATGATGAACATACTTGAAAATACTTTAGGTGGTTGGATGGCAAAACATGTAAGCGTGGATCCGAAGTTGCACCCATTGTCCTTGCAAGATTCAGCATGTACAAGAATTAAGCAAGAGTTGTAGAGGAAGAGGAAAATGAGACTTTTGATAGGGAAACAGCAGCTATTGAGAGGGAAAACAAAGCCAAGCGAATGGAAGATAAAACTAGGGTGAGAGAGAGGATATCTAAAGAGAAGTTACAAAAGTACAAACTTGCACTTGTTGTGTCATGGGGGTTTTTTGCTATTTTTTATGTGTTTTCTGGTAGGATGGGAGAATTTGGAACAAAGGCATTGTGTCTGCCTTAAAGGCAAGTTGTTGTAGTTATTGTATAGTTTTGGGTACTACCACTTTTGACAAGTGTATTCTATGTATTTGGCACTATGTAATATTATTGTTTATTTGAATAGAGTATGCAATTTGTTCTTTTATGTGATGTATTCTTCTTTATGTGATGTGTTCTTTATGTAATTTGTTCTTGTTTATGTAATGCTACCTTGTTTGTGTAGTGTGTTCTTTATGTAATGTGATCTTGTAATTTGAATAGAGCATGCTGCCTTGTTTATGTAATGTATAATGCTGCCTTGTAATTTGTTCTTTATGTAATGTGATCTTGTAATTTGAATAAAGCATGCTGCCCTGTAATGTATTATTTATATAATGTGTTCTTGTAATTTGAATAGGGTATGCAACCTGTTCTTTATAAAGATTGTGTATGTTGTACATCAATTGGGTAGGCAAGGACAGGCACCCCACAAGATTCTGTTTACATCAATTGAAGAAGCATAAAGAAGTATGTTTTCAAGTAAGACCATTCCATACATATATATTAATAAGCATTGTTCAAAAACTGCCAAATTTCATCTAACATTAATGGCTAAATACTGACAAATTTCATCTAACCAAGAGTACCATTCAATACTATATATAATAAGCATTGTTCAAAAACAAGTGGACTCCATTAACATTAATGGCTAAACACTGCCAAATTACATCTACATAATAAGTGGTTCTGTCCCCATTAAGACAATAACAAAATAACTTTACAGTATAACGTTCTGCACAATAACAAAAAAACAAAAAAGTGATGACATGCCACTATCAGACAAGCACAATAACAAAAAAAAGTAAAGTAAAGTTTCTACTTCCACATTCTCCAATCTTCATTTTCCAAAGACCTTGTCCTTGCCTTTGCCCCTATCTGTTGAGAACATTGCACCAGATGTCTCAGCTTTTATTCCACCTTCTCTCCCATATGAGAACAGATGACTGCTCCCAATTACCCTTGGTGGTACCAACTCCCTTCGAGGCTGCAAAATACATAGAAACTCCATATCAAGATCTAATCCAATGTTTTATGTAAGTATAAAGGGTGGTGTTTGTGTTTGTGTTTGTGTATATACCTAAGATTCAGCTCTTCTTGTGTCCTATGTTTCCTTAGGAGTACGAGAGATGGGCTGGAACCATTGAGCTATAGGTGCTTTACTTGCTGGTGGTTTGCTTGAATCTGCTGCAGATGGTGGTGGTCTGCTTGAAGCTGAAGCAGATGTTTCAGTTGGCTGCCTCAGTGGCTGCTTTTGTGGCTGGTTGACTGGTTGACTTGCTTGATGGGTGGTTGGCTTTCTTGTTGAATGGCTAGCTACCCCACTTGTTGGTTGATTGGTTGTCTGCTTGGCCTTCTTGTTTACTGGTCTAGGTGGGTGCCTTGCTTACTGGTTGGCTGCCTTGTTTGTAGATCTGGGTGGCTGCCTTGCTTGAATGGCGGTTGCCTGGTTGGCCTTCTTGTTTGCTAATCTTGCTGACTACCTTGCTTGCTCATTGGTTGCCTGGTTAGCTGCCTGAGTGGTTGGTTGCCTTGCAAATCTCATTGGTGGTTGCCTATGTGGTTGGTTGCCTGCCTGCCTGCCTGCTTGGTTGGCAAACCAGGGTGGTTGCCTTGCAAACCTCCTTGGTGGTTGCCTAGGTGGCTGACTGGCTAGTTGGCTGGTTGACTGGCTAGTTGGCTGCTTGTTCCTTGTCCCTACAAACAAAATTACCTTGCATCAGAAATAGATTTGTAATATAATTGTCATAATGAACACATTCTTGCTTTACTTACAAATTTTTTTTGCCTCTCAAGTCTCTGCCTCCTTTGCCATGGTGTCTCACCAGTTATTCCAGCCTTACACCTCCCTGAATTATGCTCCTTCTAATGGCAAAACTCACATTTTATAGGTCTATATGACCTAGAAACTTTGTATGGGTTGTTTGGCTCATCTGCATCTTTCTTCCTTTTCATTGGTGGCCTGCCTGTAGGCTTGTACACAATTGGAGCAACAGGGGTAGGAAGGTTGGTTTCAACCCATTCATCTTGGCCAGACAGTGGGGTAATCATCTCCTTATATGCAGCCACATAGGCATCCTTTCTAAAGCATGCATGCACATAATCCTCAGGCCTCTCCAAGTTTTTATAGATTGCTGCAACACCATGCTTACATGAGATTCCTGTCAAATCCCAAACTCTACAAGCACAACACTTTCTTGTAAGGTTAACCACATGCCTCTCATACTCATTATCAACCTCATATATATAGCATCCTGATGGAATAGCAGAAAATGACTTAGAATCAACTTTCAACTACTCAAGTTTCATCACTACGTTTGGACATATGTCACTAGTGAATTTTTCAATCCCAAACCTCTTACTGTACATTCTAGTCATCAACCTAACCCTAATCCACTCTAGCATGGCAATGATAGGCTTATCCCTAGTTTCTAGTATTATAAAATTAAATGACTCACTAAGATTATTCACATAACAATCAGAGATGGCCTTTGGAGTGAAATGTGACTTGGTCCATTGGGTTGGTTGGATGTCTGCTAGATACTCCTATGTTTCTTTGTCCAATTCCTTCATATCTTGCATTCTCTTCTCAAACTCCCTAACTGTTGTTGCTGCAGCACACTTCCATAATGCAGCCTTCAATTCTAAACCCTTGAAGTTTAACTTAAAGTTGTTGTAAATATGCTTCACACAAAATCTATGTTCAATTGTTGGAAACAACATCTCCATGGCAGGTATCAATCCTTGGTTATCATAAATACAATAAAAAAACATCCAAAGAACAAAAATAAACACCATTTGCCTAAGAAAAAAAACAAAACTTTCAAAAAGTATAAATGTAATGATTAAGAACAAACAGGAGTATCAAAAAACAAGTGAATTGTTGTATTACCTTCTGCCTATCTGAAATGAACACCAGATTTAGCTCATCTGGCCTCCCAATATCATCTGCAAATGTCTGTAAAAACCACACCCAAGAATCATTGTTTTCTTGCTCAACTACACCTAGTGCAATAGGGAAAATATTGTCATTCCCATCCCTTACAGTTGCTGATAATATATGTCCACCATACTTGCCCTTCAAGTGGCAACCATCTAATCCTACAGGTGGCCTGCACCCTTCCAAGAATCCAACTTTCTGTGCATTGTATCTCACATACATCCTCTTGAACTTAGGTTGTGTGTTAGGCTCAGTAATCTCAGTTTGCAAAATCACCTTACTCCCCACATTAGTTACTCTTATCATCTCTGCATAGCCCCTAAACTTCCCATACTGCAACCTCTCATCACTTAATATGAACTCTCTAGCTTTCCTCTTAGCTCTGTACACTCGATTTATGCTCAAGTCCACATATACATCCTGAATAACTCGATGCTTCACACCAGAAACTGCCCAATAAGGGTTTTTGTTGAAATCATCCAAGTATTTCCTAGCCACATATGTAGAAGTGACCTGGCTATGCTTGAATGTCCTCCCACATGTACAAGTTAGAACCATGTTCTTTATTTAGAAGGTTAACTCCCCTGCAGTTTGTGATGCATATACCCTCCAACCACATTCATACTTGCAGTGGATAGAAACTTTGATCTTCTCATTAAGCTTGAACTTAATGTCCACAGGCTTCCTCACTGCATATTCCCTCAGGGCAGCCCTAAACACCTTCTCATTTGGGAACTTCATACCCTTGCATAACTCTGGGTTACTCATGCCAGTCTTCTCATTAAACTATGGACATCTCACCCTTTCATCCTCATCCTTTGAACTATTTATGCTCCTAGTGTCATCATCATCAAGAACTTTTTCAGCCCAATCATTATTATTACCAGCTTGATCACTTGCAGTAGCTTGATCACTGGCAACAGCTTCTAGTCTCTCCCCATTATCTGTAACTGGCTCTCTCACACCATCTCCATCGTTTACATTTTCAGTATCTTTTTCATGCTCTCTCATATTGGGCACTTGAGCACCAAATATGTCATCAAGATAATCTAGTCCTTCATACCCTTCATCTAGCCAATCAAGTTCATTCACATAAACAACTTGATCACTACCAACAGTTTGTCCATGGGTAGCATGGTCATCCACATGCACAGCTCCACCTCAACTGCCATCCCTTAAACCCTCAACAAGTTCTACACTAACATCATTTTGGTTAACCACAGATGATTTAATAGTATTGGTCACCTCCTCACAATCAGTATCATTATCAGTATCATCATCTTCATCATTCATTTCCCATGATTGGTCTACTGTAACTAGTTGATCTGGTTCAACTATAGTTTCTTCAATAGCAATTGGTTTAACTTCAGGTTTTACATAAAGTGTGACTTCATTTGTTGGCCATTCAGCATGTAGTTCACACATGTAGGTCACATCATCATCTGAATTAATTAACCTTAACCCTTGCTCTAAGTCACTACCAGGTATTAAATAATAAATCCTACTGTTAATGGGTCCCCCAACCTCAGCACAAATGTCTTGTATCTCAAAATGACTTAGTAGATCTGGATCAACATTAGCCATTGTAGATACCTCACCACCTACATACTCTAAACCAGGGTTCCACTCAAAATTCCCACTATGGTGAATGGTAAAATCAAAACGAATTTCAGCAGCCATCTGCAGGAGTTAAAACACATGCACAAACAATAGTAATTAAATACATAACCAACACACGCATAGAGAGCAACAATGACAAAAGCAAAATAATTTCAGTTGCACAACAAACACCAAGTAATGTGGGGTCAGAGACAAGAAACACAACCAACTAAACGATTTGTCTCCATGGGACCACAGACAACCTAAAAATGCATCTAACCAAAATATTCCTAGGGACCACAGTTATCAATGTCAACTATAAAAGAACAAAACCCAACAATGGTAAACCACTAATTTTATGACAAAAACTTTAATCCGAATCACCTTCATCAATTGTTACACAATGAAAAAGAATAAACACAACAACGGTAAACCCTAGAAACTCATTTCATACCTGATATAGAGGAAAACCCAAGCTTCAGCTTCAGCACACCTCCTCCTTGCTTGCAAGTGTTCGGGGATTAAGCTTTGGCAATCAAAGTAAAGAGAGAAAGGGATTATGGTTTGGGGATTTTTGAGGGTTCGAAGGTAGAGAGAGGGAAAGGGCAGAGGGTTCTTTTTTAGAGTTCTAATTGTGTTCTAATTTTGGCTTATATAGTAAATGAGATTTTCTAACGGAAATGGCAGAGGTGGGTAACGGGGGTCTAACGAAGCCTACATCAGGTGAGTTAAGTGATAACTTTTAAACCACGGGTGGACATTGTTAAAATGGGCCAAATCACAGGTGGGTAAATTGCAATTTCCCCTTACAAAAATGCAATTCAAATATTAATTTATTATATTGTTTAAATACTCATAATTATATTTTTGTCATATCAATTTGTAAATTTTTTATTTTAAAAAAATGCAAATGTTAACAAGCAGTGCATAGGTGCTTGTTAAGGTTGTATAAAAGTGAGTCCCATTTAATAAAAAAATTAAATGAATAAATGAAAAGGACATAAAACTAGTCATTTTGGTTATTTTAATATTTTTTGGGGATAATTATAGTAAACTCACCTGTGGTTTGGTCCGTTTTCACTTTGCCTACTCGTGGTTTAAAACTTTACACTTTACCCACCTGAACTTCAATCCGTTACTCATCCGTTACCCACGGTGGGCAAAGTGGGCAAAGTGTAAAGTTTTAAATCACAGCTAGGCAAAGTGAAAACGGATCATACCACAGGTAGGTTTACTGTAATTATCCCTATTTTTTTTTTCTTTACAAAGTTGACCCCACACTGGAAAATATGATATAAAGCTGCAGAAAAAGAGAAAATTGTACCCAAAAAAGGGTCAAAAGTTGCTATCCGTTGACACAACCCTTGAAAAAATTGTAAGTTACTTAAAGTAATATTTGAAATACTTTAAACATTTTTTCGAGCAAATGATTGTCGCTATCTCTTCCAATAACTCCCAATTCTGTCTAGCACATGAGAAATGGGGCTTAAAAGCCTTAAATAGGTAGGCTAAAGGGTTAGAACAACAGAGAATTTCGTAATAGAATTCTATCAAGTTCAGTGAAGTTCGTACTTAGAGGTGAACTCACTGTCCAATAGAATTTCAAACTTGAAGTTTGTATCTTCTTTGCCTTTTGCCTTGCAATTTGTAGGAATGAAACATGCTACCACTATTTTCCATTTTTGCGTTCTGAAACTTCACAAGCCCAATACAAGTAAAAGCCCACAAAATTACATAAAAACAATGAAATTTTAAAACCCAAAGTTAAATTAAATTTGTCTTTGAATTAGCCAACACTATAGGACTTAACATTCATAATATACTACAGTCATCATATTGTTTCCAATCAAATTTGTCATGGAATTAGTCTACACTACAAGACTCAACATTCATAATATACTACAGTCATCATATAACGGTATATTTTTTATGAGATTTTTCTCAAAAAAAAACATTTGTGATATTATGGGATATGAAATGACTTCTTCCATAAAATTCATCCATAAATTTCATCAATAGAAACAAAGCTCAAATTCATAAATTGACATTAATAAAGCTCAAATTCATCCAAAAATTTCATCAATAGAAACAAAATTGCTATTTTGTACTATATTCCAGTTATATAAACTAAAATTTGAAGTCTAAATCATTCCATTTAAGTTCTTTTTCCAACTGAACCATTATTGAAATTTTATAAGTACTACTTAAAAAGGAAGAAGAAGAAGAAAGAAAAGAAAAACCCACGATCCAATATGAATTAAATTGGCAAGCTTCATTAGTAATTTATTCACACTTCTTGAAAATTATTCTAACAAAAATTACAGCATCACACACAACATCTAACCACATTGATGCACCCATTCCCTGTATATAATTTCTGTAAATACATCTGCAATCTTTTTAAAAGAGAAAAAAAAAAAAATTCCTGATTAATATCACACGCTTTTCCACTTTGCACCAGAACTTACTAGTTTGGTATAAGCATTCTTAAAATCTTCAAAGAACATGCTCTGATTTTCAGCATACTTTGTGATCCATCTGTGCAATAGAAGGAGTGAGCTTCCCTTCAGTTAAGCAAAAAGAAAACAGACAAATATTGCACCAAAATTATGTTATCATTTTTCTAAATTGAAAGCTCATATGCCAGTGAATTTTCAGCTAAATTCCTAAAGAGAGAGAGGGAGAGAGTTCTAATTATTTTTCCATGGCTTTATTGGTTCCAGGACACCATTTGGAAGCCACTGCCATGAACCACAATAAGTGCATATTCAAGTATGATCAAGTCACCTACATCAGGTCCAAACTTTAGAAAACCTCGGATTTTAAAACACAAGGTGAGCAATTTGGATTAGTTAGGCAAAATCTGTGAACAAGTTGATAAAAATTCAAGATGAAGTTGACTGGGTCAGAAACAGTGTGAGAGAAAACTAGATGCATGTATTAAATTCAGGAATTTGGAAAATGACAGGTTTTGTCTGCAGTTTGGACATCACTCTGTGAAATTCAATCGATTTTTTTCCTAAAATCTGAATATAAAGTGTGATAAAACCCAATATTCTCAAACATGTTCAAATAAAATGTCAATTATCAAGGACATTTGTGTTGCTTCTACAGTTCATGTATTGCATTGTTTAGGATCATTTTGCACCACACCCACTAGCAAGTATGTTTCCAAATTTCATATATCTTTCCACCCAATCAGATTCATTTTCCTAAACTTTTTTTTATAAAACAAGCACATACCCTACTATAGCTATTGAGTGCTCAGCAAATTAGTGAAACAATACAGATCATAAGGGAAGCTCAAGAGATCTATGAAAGACAAAGAACCTTAAGCATTCGTTATCATCAGTAAGTGCACGATCTGAAGGAAGCCCAACCATGCTTGCCATACCACCTGCATGCAAAGAACAGAATAAGTAAATGAATAAGGAGAAAAGATTTTTCTGATAATTAAAATAAAAAGTGTAAGTTGCTTAAATTAAATTTGTTGATAATAGTTGTTAAAGACAAAACCGAAAATAAAAATGTTAACCCCATCTCACTCCTCCCTTTCAATCATACCAAATATATCATGCATTAATCTTACATTTATATAGGCTAGACTTGAGCAAGCAATTTAAGGCCAATAATGCCGCATATGGCAGAGTTTAAAGAAGACAAAAGAAAGTATTAATAGATAAACATCTCGGGCCAAAGATAAAGGCAATCATCAATAAACAACTCAGAAGATTGCTGGACTAAAATGATTTTTATGATCAGTTAACTACCTGAAGACGTCCATGGCTTCTGCAGAAGAATTTTAAAGTATGAATTGTCAAAAACAGTTGGATTTCCAAAACCTTTACTTCCAAGGGTATGAGCTCCAGACAGAACAACAAGATCTTGTGTTCTGCACAAAAAATTAAGAGAGTCTTGCTTCAAGTAAGGCCTTTGTGAAGTTACTTACACAGTAAAATATGCCAAAGATGCATACCTATTAGCTATGACCTACTAAGGTTTCAGTTGTATAGCTCAAGTAAATAACATAAAAATTTAGACTAGTTAACACCTAAAATTTTAACTATTAAAATATTTATCAGCAATTCATAGCTTTATCACTTGGGGACAGGCTTAAACAGGTATTTAAGCTTTAAATTTGTCAAATCCACAAATCTAAAAGTAAGTAGATTCGGCATTGCAGCATGTATAAATGTCAATATGGGTTCCATAATAAGCAATTTAAATTCAAAACACATGGACCCCAAAACTTTCTATTAATTCACAGGTAGGAAGTACACTTTAGCTCTATCCAATTATTGTAAATATGCTTTTATCTACACTTCTAATAAACTGAGTACTTTGCAGGTAAGGGACAGAATTTACAAGTGTCATACAAGAATTCGTCAAAGTCTTGGTGCTTGGCCAGAATTGATACTTCATTCATTTTGTAGTGCATAGGTAATGGTATGTTTTTTTTAAGAAGTCTTGCATGTGTGTTGCCCAATGATAAAGGATGTCATCATTTGCGTGACATTGACAGGTAGGCCTGTTGTGTAATGCATGGTGGGTGGGTTATAATGCACACATAACCATCATGTTAACAGTTTGATGGCTGATGCTAGCATTTTCCCTAGTTCTTTTGAAGTATTAAAGAAAAATTGAAATCTGGCTCATCATGCTCTTATTTCATGAGATATGACCTGGTACAGCCATTGTAGAACAGTTATTGCCAGGAAAGAAAACCAATGAAAACAAATATCAAAACGAAGGAAAATGAAATGACTGTTTGCAATCTAAGGTTTTATGTTGCTTTTGAGTTCCCAAAAAGGAAAAGTTCCATCAATTAGGAAAAAGAGTATTGTAATGACAATTGAATGGAGGCTGATTTTATATTGTGAGAAGTCCTGGATTCAAAATTCAAACTTATTTTCTTTATCTACCATTTCTAAGCTACCAAGCCAAGCATTAAATAAACTGAAGGATCTGTCTAACGTAAATGTAACTACTTAGTAATGCACAACCAAGCATGTTAAGTTAAAGTTGATAACAAAGGAGAATTTAAAAAGTTATTAAAAAGGCTAATAAGCACAGTAAAATTTTAAAATTGTACAATAAATTACCCAAAATCCAAATCCCCCTTTAAATTCAGTGCTATAGCTGTCCAGCTGACAAGTTCACCTTTTGTGCCCCAGGAAATTAATAAAGAAGGAAAAAAATGGAATTATACTTAATACATCTAAATTTAGTTCTAGACAAAATTATTTTACAACCAAGAAGAGGTTATCCATCTTTCTAAAGCACCACGTCACTAATTATTTACAGCAACTGCGCTGAAGATGATGACAAATATGTAAATTGTTAATAGGAACATGTGAATAAAAAAGGATTTTTGCAAACTATAAACTCACGATAAGCCTTTTCTTTGAAAGCTTTGCTTCAAACCAGGAGCATCCAGAGATTCTTGAGGAAGTTTCCCTTCTGGATCAGGCTCCCTATTAAGAAAAAAGTAATTATCAAAATCATAGGCAGCGAGCCTTCAATTAGGTATTTTCGAATTAATGCTGCACAAAAGAAGGATTTGAGGTTCTCCAAACTAAAAAGTAAACATTAAGTGGCAAACAACTCAAACACTCATTAAAAAAGACAAAGCTTGAGTTTAATATTTTGGAAGGATCTTAGGACACCAAGTGACCCGACATTCAGTTTTCTGCCATGTCATAAATTAGGATAATAAGCTAGCCTCTTACATTGAATCTAGTCTGCCTAAGGGAACTGGAATTGTTGGACCTCCACACAATGAAACTGCTTCAGCTCCCGCCACAGCAATCATGTCTGCCCATGATACTAATAATGGAAAAAAAATTTCAAAACATGATGGCAGGCACCAAAATATTCCCATTAAATTCAAACCCTTGAATAGTGGCATTTTCAGAAATAAAAACCTGGTTTTACTGCATCCACTTCAGTCTTTGCTTTCTCTAAAATCTAAAAAACAATGCAAGTACACTGGGTGTCAGCTGGTCAGAGACTGTATGAAAGTTAATCATTTTCATGTTCACATTCAAGAAATACAGAACAATAAACTTTCTATTGAAAATCATAACAAGGAGTTGCATAGATACATACAAGTCTACAATATATGTCTGCCTATAAGTAAAAAGTTGTGTAGGAGAGCATGCCTTCATAGGTTTTTTAAGACCTGCATTTTCTGGTCTATCAAGTTCATAAACGATGGAACCATTCATACCACCTGCAGTAATAATAATGATGCATAGTAAAAGAAGAGAAGAGTAAAAAAAATAAGAGTTGTAATTTGGTGGAAAAACAGGCTTAAAAAATTTCAGAATGAAATGTATGATTGTCTTTTATGTTGGAATCAGTTGGCAATAAAGCAGAATTTAACTGAACTACTCATAGCTTTACCCTAGTTACTCAACTTTACTAATGTCTGGAACCTCTATGTTGCCAATCCAATAAAAATTAAACTATCACTAGCATTTGCATCTTGTTCCTGTTATGAAAATGAACTATCAAGGTGAAAGAGATGAATGCAGAATATAAGTCTCTACTATGGATGGCACCTAATATCTGGAGACATTTTGTGAACTATAAAGCCTCAAATTATCTTTCCCATCTTTAGAACATTAAAACTTTAATACTTTTCCAAGACTTACACCAGTTTAACCAAAGAATGTTCTCTAGTCTGCTGTCTTACATCAGTTATAGTACAAGAGTGGTTCAAAAATGATTAATCTAGCTATCAATAGTAAGCATAAATCTGGCAACGAATTACAAACCAGACCGATAATCTATTGTAAGAAAACACATCAAATAGGTAAATCAATTGACTTAGATAAAAGACAGAATATAGCATAATGTATCCTACTAGTAAGCAACATCCACAATATTATCACTCTATAAAGCATCCCAATAACATTTCATCCGGACCATACCTGAATTTTCATCCATATCAAAAGTTCCTGCATCGTGAAAAACCAAACGAAGCACACCAGCTGCCTTTGCCTTTGACAATACCTTCCTGACCTCTTCCTTTATGAGCAGGTAGTTCTCACTTGTAGTTGTAGCCAGCCTTCAATGTTCATAGAGAAGTATAAAGTAAAACAGAAATGAGAACAGCATCTAGTCAGAGGATACATAAGCACACAATTATATAACATCTGGGTATGTAGTTTAACTATATTCTCCACTGTTCCAAAAGTTTATGGTACCTAATAACACCTAATTTAAAAATAAAACCTATCAAATTGAATTCATATTATACACTACAGTTTTATAAACGAGCAATGTTTATTTTACACTCTCACTTACAAACATAGTACACATACTCACCAATTTTGCAAATAAATCATGACTTGAAGTCATGATTTCCAATAGTTCAAAAAGTTGAGTGTGTGCAATAGAAATTTCCTTTTCTAAATTATATGCAAAATATCATTAGAGACTACTGCTGATGTGGTTTTTTTTTTTTTTTTTTTATTTTTTATTTTTTTTTTTTTTTATAGTTCTTTTAGGACAACTTTTGCCACAATTTACTGAGATGTTCAACCACTTTCACATAGACCCACCACTTCAACGAGTTGTGGCAACCGTTGTGACCCAGACTGACTTTACCTAAGCCAAGCAAGTAGTATCTAATATCTGTTCAGAATCATCAATTACATCGAAAAAAACATAAAAAAAGAAGAAGTAAAAATGGAAAAGAATTCAGGTATGAATTGAAGGTAAGAAGAAGTGTTGGCAGTAACTAACTAACCCAGCAGCCTTAACTGCAGAGGCCTCATGATTGAAAAGAAGAAGCAATGGCGTTGTTGTGGCTGCTACAAATACAAGTGATCTCCTTCTACTTGTACTTGCACCTGAGACAGACTCATTCTCAATGCTTATGTGATTGTGATTGTGATTGTGAGTGGAAGCCCTGGGCTTAGTGGCGTGGAATTCGACCGTTGGGAGGGGTGAACATTGTGACCTGGCGGGAAATTTGAATTTGAATATGAATGAAGAAGTGGAGGAGCAGGAGCAGAGGAGAGGGCCGGGTTTACAGTTGAAGAGAATCGATGAACTCATACTCATTATCTGTAATGGACGGTTCACAGTCTCTGCTTTTGTTTCAAAGGTGGTGGGTCATTACATTAAATGGGAAAGTTGAAGTTGCTTACTGAGTGGAAAAATAGAAAGCAGCTCGTCCTTGTTAAAAAAGTGATTTTCCGCCGCTAATAAATATTGAGGAGCAATGTCTTTGTAATATTTTCACAATAAATTATAGATAGTTAATTATTATTGGTTTTAATTTGAACCTAATATTAAAATTATTTTTTTGTCAACTTATAACATTCAGTAACAACCTGTCATTTAAAATTTTTTTATAACATTTCTCATAATTATTAGGTGGTGATGTGGTGCTCAATTCTTTTATATTTATAGTAGACTCTATTAATTAAATTTATTATGAAATCTATTATGAATGTGAGATAAAAAGAGCATCACATCACTATTTGCTCTAAAAATACTTAATAATTTTCTATCTACCACTATAGTTGAGACCACATTAGTAAGTTATGGTAAAAATTGCAAGCTTAAAGGTGATAATAAATGAGAGAATTCCTTATATTATTTAATTAGCAATTTTGGATTTTAATTCTAATATGTAATATTTTTAGCTTTTTGAGATACAAAATTATTAATTAAGTTTAAAAGTAGATTTATTGGTGGCTAATATTTCTTAATACTACTAAAATTTTTGTATTTAGGTGTTGCTAAAATCTCATTTTTAATTAATTATATGACTAAGAACTTGATTTACAGTAGGATTTTATTGATTCTAAAAAAAAAGTAGGATTTTATTTATTTATTTTAAATTTCTTTATGCAAAAACAATTATAACAAATATTACCATTAAAAGTTGACACATTATTTTTTTTATATCAATTTAGCACGTAATTCAATAAATTAATTCTAACCAAACTAATATGGATTTCATTTAGAGAAACCAAATATCATGGCTAAAAGAATAAATATAACAAGAGATGAAAATTTTTTTTTTTTGAAAAAGGAGTTTCACTATGCCTAGGTTAAGGTCAGTATGGTGAAGAAAATTTGAAATCTAATTTCCAATTTTGATTTTGGTGTTGAGAATTGTGGGGACCGGCCCAAAATAACAGGCTGGCTGGGCCCTAGGCCCGTCCGAGGAGTCAGCGTGGCCCAAGCAACCCTTATTCAGGCCCACTGGGGCAAAGAGAACATGTCCAGGGAGTAATTTCTCCTCGGATACTACAAATTCCGGAGCAAAAGTACATCCTATCCACTATAGTCAATCTTCCCAATATGTAAAAATGAAAGAAACCCAAAATATCTCAGTAAAGGCTGCCATCATCACATTAAATACATTACAACTACTATCTTGGTCGTATTAATGAGGAAAAGACCCCTGAACAGTGCTACCTTGGCTACTGCAACTCACAAAGAATTGAGAGGGGTGTTTGATGGGACAGGTGCTTAAGTGGGGGTTTGGATGATCAACAAGTGTAAAGCCCAGATGATATGAAAGGGCCTATATAATATGTAAAAGTCCCCCAAGAGAGGGCCGGAGAAAAAAGAGGAGAGAATATTGTAGAGAAATCTTACTGCATTAATCTGTGTCCATTAATCAAGTTTTGAGCCTTATCATTTGTGAGGGACCTCTCTTCACGGTGGCATTTTTTCGTTCTTGTTTCTGTATTTCCTTAACTCATGCAACAAACCGTTTAAACTAACTGAAATCAAATTCTTTAGCCCATACTCTACAAAAAATTCATTGTGTGAGACTTTTTGGGCCAAGACTTGACCGACAAGGATTGGGCCACCAAAATGGAGACCCTACAAGAATAATGAATTTTTTGATGTGTGGCCATGTGAGAGATTGGATTGAGAATAATGGATTGTTTTGAACAACCTTACTTGAGGATCCCAAGATTTTGGGTTCAACAAAAGTAGAGTAATGTTAAGTTTACAATATTTTCATAACAAATTTTAAGTGGCAAGTGATTACTAGTTTTTTAAATTGGACCCACCACTAATATCACTTTTTTATCCATTAATATTAACTTGCTACCTAAAATTTGTTGTGAAAACATTGTAAACGTAGCATTTCTCATAAAAAAATCTTGGCCCCCAAACACAATTCTTAACCCTTAAAAAAAACCCAAATAACATCAATAAAAATTAGCCTAAATAACAACAAAAATAACCCATACAACAACTAGATTATGCCCAACAACAACAAAATGAATAAAGTTTACAACAAAAAGCCCATTCAACAATAAAAACTCCTAATCATTTAGATTCCTAACTCACTCACCAATTCCATAAAAATAATCTCTAATTTCATTTTTCCTAAAAGACAATATCAAGAGATATATTGTGGCGATGAACTTTCTTTGATGACGTCAGTAGCTCTGCTCTCTCAGTTTTATAAATTGCAAGTGGAGTAGCTTTGCTCTCCTCGGCGACTCGACTTGCAGTCTGAATAGTTATCATCCCTCTCTCTCTCTCCATTTGTACCTTCTTTATTATAATTTCAGATTTTCTCTCACTTTATTACTCTAATCTCAACATTCTCATTGCTCATTTTATCTCTCATACCTTCTCTATTATAATTTCAGATTCTCTCTCACCTTATTATTCTAATCATTCTGATAGCTCATTTTATCTCTCATTAGTCCTTTTATGTGTTTTTTATTTTGTTAGTAGAAGGAAATTGTAAAACATTAAGTAGTAGTCTTTTTTTTTTTTTTTTTGTGTGTGTGTGTGTGTAATGTCGATATATTCAAATTCTATTTTTTATTTATTAGATTTTATATAATTTGAGTTTTTTAACGAATATCAAAAAATAAAATAAAAAAAATTTCTAGAGCCCCTGAGATTACTTAGAGGCATGAGACAATTCTCTAAAAGAATTTGGCAAAATAGCCAACTTGGGGATCAGGGTGCCTCCTCACAAAAGACTCATCCAATATTAACAAAATAAGACACTTAAACCACCCATTGGAATAACCAGTGCAACCGTGTTTAGCATATTTATTTTCCGGCTGCCAAAGTAATTTTCATTGAAAATGATGGCACATTAAATCAGCTAACTAGTGGCTTACTATTCTTGGAAAGTGTTAGCAATATAAACAGCTATGTGCAACAAAACAAACCTGAAAAGTTAACAAATACCTCCAAGGGATTAGTTTAAAAAATATTTTTAAAAACTTTTTATGGAAAGAGAAAAAAATAATTAATTTTTTTTGAGTTTTTTATATTTTTCATAATAATAATATCAAAACTTTCCTAAAATGATTCATTAACAAATGAGAAATGTTATGTCCACAACATTTTCATAACAAGTCCTAAATAACAGATTGCTTTTGGCTGTTATTGATGGACAAAAACATAAATTCAGTAGTAAATCCAAATTAGAAATTACCACCTAAGTAGAATTTGTTGTAAAAGTATAATGAAAATATTATAGACGTAGCAAATCTCTTAACAAATATTTGGATCCCAAAACTAATACTATTTGCACCAAAAAGCTTGTAATTCAACAGACTCAACAAAAACACTGAAATCCAAATCTCTTTTTCCTAATTGTAACTATCGATTTTCCTCCCTGTCGAGATTAATTTTGAGGTCACTCCAATTGTAAAAGGGCTCTTAATTGGGCCCAAGCAGAACCAACCTCTGCAATATTTTTAAGGGCCTCCGATGCAAGTTTCAAGCAGTAAAGACACAATAAATTATAAGGACAATAAAAACAAAATTTCATATTATGATTTTTTGTGTTTTTGTTTGAAGAACATACGATGAAAATAAGTGTCTTGCTAAACATCATCACAATAATGTTCTTGAAATACTATCTGCGAACCTTTTTTCTACAATTACCTCCAAAATCAAGATAAGGATATCGGAATAAGAGCCTTGTAACTCAATAACATCAACCTGTCTCATTTGTAAGGAGAATCAGGGTTCAAATTCCCCTCCCCACTAGTTGGTTGTAACTTGTAACAGTTTATCAAAATTTTTTAAAAATAAAAACAAGAATTCTAATGAGGATAAAAATAATTACACGTGCCATCTATGAGGATCTCAACTCCTTGACTCCATCTACTCCAAAGCAAACAATGATCTGGTTTATTTATTACTGGATGTGCCGTTTCCGCTACTGCCAACCCAATATTGTTTGACTGCAACCAATATCTTCTCAGGCACAAGGGGACCATCCTCATGATCCATCAGCCTGATAGTCCATCTCATGCCTCCAGCAATTTTCTTAACCTTGTTCATGACATCAACTTCATCCCTCAAGATGACAGCCCCTTCAGGCCTCAATATCCTATCCATCTCCAGAAGGATGTCTTCCAGTTGGCACCTATTCAAGCATTTGCATATATTTTGTCATAACTTAAAGGTAGTAAAAACTTCTTACAAATGAGGTTGTCTATCAGAAGAAAACCCCATATAACCAGGATTTAGTTAATAAATTAAGATCATATAAATTGCAGCAACCTATTTTTTTACTAAGTATAGGAGATCAAGGAGTTACAGAACTTTTTGCACATATAGTGCTATGTCCACTTCAGCTCTCAAGAAAAAATCAAGCCTCGAAAGCCATTGTTATCATTTGTTAGGTTTTAGATTGTTGACTAAATTCCTATGTCAAAACAAAATGTCACAAGGGTAATTCATTCATGTTCGAGTTGTGCTAAGTTGAGCCAAGAAGCAAATTGAAAAATTTAAGCTTTAGAATACTCGCTCAATTGAAATCATTCTTGCTTGAGTGAATGTCAGACAGAAAGTTCTTGGGACCTCACTTGACAGAAAATTTGACAGAATGTGAAACCTGCACTGACCGAAAATTGTGTGAATAGTAAATTGAATTGTTGTCACCTATTTACCTAGTTTTCTCTATGTCAACCAACCCTTGCTACAAAGAGAGTGAAAGGCTGTTATACACGAGCAAATCTAGGAACCAAATCTCCTTGAGCTTAAAGAGTCCTAAATTCCTCTATATTTTTTTAGAGATACATTTTGAGAGTTCCTAGAGCCCTGAGCTTAAAACACTGTGAGTTTTATTCATCCAAACCACACAAAACCCAACCCTTTGTCAGTGAATTCATTGATAGAAAACCTCCAAAGAATTCTTTGGAGCATTGGATTTCCAGGTCCTTGTGGACAAGGTTATTCATGAAGAAAGTTCCTGTAGAAAAATTTCAGAGTTCTAGGGCCACTAGGTGGGAAGGCAAGTGGGGTGTTTACTAAGGTTACATAGAGAATTTAGCTACAAAGGTTTTGTAAGTAGGCTATTGTAATTGTTACTTTTTTTGGCATAAGGGGTTGAATCCTCTGGAGTGGTTTTTCCTTTAAAGAGTTTCTTCATTGGTTTTCCACTTTGTTTCCAGATCTGTGTGTTGTTTATTGCTTTCAGTATCTTTATTGCTTTTGATTTGGTGATTGATAACTGTGGTTGAAGTACTTGTTTGTGTTGTCTATTTGTGCTAATCTGTTTGGAATCAATCAATCCGTATGCTTCTAGTTGTTTGGGGGTCTAACTCGAATTTTTCATCATTGATTCAAAACCTCACAGAAAAGTTAGTGGGCACTCCTATGTTGTTTACAATTTCTAGCATCGTAGCTTTTTGCTGAGTTCCAATAAAGTAGGACACATTAGCATGAAAATGATATATATATATATATATGTATGATATGTTATGAAAATACCTGGAAATTCAGCACCTATGACTACAAAAACAATCGTCAATCTTAAGGCTTCCAGGTCAATTAATTTAAAGTCGCCAAAACCTGATATGACTTCTGGCATACAGGAAGAAGAAGAAGAAGAAGAAGAAGAAGAGGCTTACCTGTTCTGGTACAAGCTGAATACACCACTAGCATGAATAAAATCATATGTCCTTGGGTAAGTAGAGAAGCCTTCACACCTGATCATATATATAGGGAATAAAAAAGTTATCGAGATTACATAGCCTTTGGCATTGTGATAAAGAAATGGAACTGGTAACAAGAATGAAAGCTTGTACTATTTGACATTCTTATGTTGCCCTCAGCATTGTGATAGACATTACCAAAAAATTTGAAAAAATTAATTAGCGATCATATTGCACATATGCTTAATGAGTTGCAAAAGAAGTTGCTATGCTATCAACAAAAATAAGAAAAGGGAAGCTTATAAATGAATCCCTCAGAGAATGTACCAAAAAAATTCAAATTCAACATAAGCAGCTATTATTTGGTCATATAATAACAGATTTTCATCTTTATCAAAATTGCAATTAAAACTCTCATGCTAACAAATCTCAGCAATTACGGTATATAAAAATATAGGGAAAGTGTAAGAGACTTTAAGGGGGCAACAAAGAGAGAGAAAATTGTAGGGACATACCAGTCATGATACATGCCAATTAGACCTCTCTCATAGATAACACCTAAAGTGTTCTTGGAAATTGTAGGCACCACATTCATCACCCAAGATTTCGGTGATTCAAGTGCTGCTGCAAATCCTCCAAGGCCTGCATTCATATCCATCACATTCCGATATCTTGTAGTGCCAATCAATCTATTGATCCTTTTGTAGGCATTTACACGTTTTTTCCAAAGTTTATTGTCCTCTTCGTAAGATTCTGCTGTAACCCCTTCAATGAATCCCTTAGCTATTCGGGGAGGAACTGCAAAAAGCCTAGCTGGAAACTTCTTCAACTCCCCTCCTGCTACTTCATCTTCACTACTTACCTCAGGGAAAGGAGTTACACATGTGCCCATTTTCTTGTACCTAATATACACCACAAAAATAAGAATTAGGATGATAATACCAAAAGCAACAATTTTAACAAATTTGAGAAAAACAAAAACATCTGAAAAGTCTATCACTGGATTTGCAAAACAGTAAAATTCAATGCCAACATTTAATTGGAGTAAGGCAAATTCATAGATTTTTATATAACATTTTACCAAAAAGAAGGGAGTTGATCAAATTAGATGGTTGCAGATTCAACCCTTATTTATCAACTAAATGGAATTTCGAGGCACAATTGTGCTTGTATTAATCCATACTGGCTCAAATTGGATCGATTCAACCAGTACAGGACAACAAAGTGCAATACACAATAATATCCCATATATCAGGGAGTTAATTGTCATGGATACAAATCAACCAACATATTAAGTTATACATACAAAAGTCCATTCCTCCCAACCACTACTTACATGCACTGCCTCCACATAACAGAGAATGAAGCTTGCTTAGCATGCAGTTGCCTTAGTTAAAGTAAAAACAGAACAAGTACTCACAAAGAAATAGATAACAGATCATAGGGAGTTAGGATTCTGAGTGTTGGATGACACAACTTCACAATGGCTTCATTATAATTTTTGTAAGGCAAATACCACATTTGGTCCTTAAAATTCATCCAATTTTCCAATTTGGTCCCTAGGTTTTCAAAAATAGCAATCAAATCCTTACATTACACAAAACACTGATGTATCATCTGTCTAGACGCATTTACAACAAAAAATGGTCTAGGTGTCTTACAAAATACATGCATTCAGCCTAAATAGTTTTAAAATGCCACACTATCAGCATAGCCTAGATCTGAGAACCCAAGCCATGTGGCATCATAGTGCCAGATTTGTTTTTGATAAGTAATAAGATTTTTATTAAAAAGAAAATGAAGTAACTCCCAAGAACATAAACAGTAAGGAAGCTACAAATAACATTGAAATGACATAAGTCAAGGAACTCATCTAGTGAGGAAAAGGGGTGACTACTTAAAGCAAGCCAGCCAATCTAGCAAGGAAAACATACAACCATAGTACCAGATGGTCCAATAGTGTGGCACTTTTATCCATTTGTGCTGCTCACATCTATTTTTTTAAGACACCTAAACCTTTTTAAAAAAAAATTATAAATGTGCCCAATCAAATGACATATTAGCATTTTGAGTATTGTAAGGACCAAATTTGGACCATTTTACATTTTTCAAGGATTTGATTGTTACTTTTGAAACTCTAGGGACCAAATTGGAAAATTGGACAAGCTTTAGGGCACAAAGACATGCTTCTAACTTTGGCTAGCTCATTTATGTGGAAACTTAGCAAACATGTAGCTTGAAGGCAGCACTAAAGTAATCCATGACCATAGTATTTCTTCAAGCATTAATAAGTATAATAGGACAACTGTTGAAAAGAATAAGTACCAAAGATTTCAATTGATAGAATTGTTTCATACCTCTATCAGTGAATAACTATAACAAAAACAAACACAATTAAGAAAAAATTCAAATTCCCTTAAACCATAAAATGACTGACTGATGGCTGAAGTATCAAAGACAAGTGACTATCTCATACCTCAAACAGTGAACAATATCACAGAAACCTAGTAAAAATATAATTGAGCAAAGATTTTTTCAACCATAAATTATAAACGAACACTGATGGTAGTACCAAATGTGTTATACAAGTAAAAATGTCGTACCTCTAACAGAAAATAACATTAAAGCAACCATAGCATCATAGCATCACAGGGACTCACCAGACATCATCAGCATCCTTTGATGTACATATATTGGCAGAGTTTCTTTGGCAGGATTTGGCATTTACTTTTTTTCTCCAGATTGCGATATCTCCCTTCTCATACTTCTTTTCCCAGCAAAGAAGTTCAGCCAGCTTTTCAATCTTTGTTTGCTCAGCATTGAGATCCTCCTTAGACCGCTTCCATGTTTGGTAATATGTCTTCCAATTGATTGGAGGGCCGGACAAAATCCAGTATCCACCAGGTCTGAGAACTCGATCAACTTCCATGAGGTACATTCCATCTGTATAGAGAGGTTCATATGTGAAATTAACTTCCACCAGGTATAAAAAAATTCTACCACCTATGTTCTAAATTGAGAGTCCATTTTTTAAACCATTTTCTACCATTTTGGTGTGATTTTTCATTAACTACAGAAAACATTTTCCATTGACTAGCATTTTCAGTCACACCAAAACACACAAAACATTTTATGCTGAAACAAACGGGTCTAAGTTTAAGTACTTTTTGCATAATACAAAAAGTACAACGATCAATACATGATTGTCAACCAAGATATTGGACATTCCTAGCACTTACCATTTGCAGTCCATGGTATTAGACATCGAGAGCACTGAGCCATATCAAAGGCTCTTGATGGGTATGGAAGATTTATTGATCCAAGAACACCTATAATAGCAGGAACACCTCGCTCCAATGCAAACTGAACCTGGGCTTCATGATTGTCCCTTGGTGCAAAGGACATAGCCAATACATTTCTTTTCAGCAAGTATGCACCCCAGCTTGCAACCTGTGTTATGGACAAAATTATTAGTCCAGCAACCATTACTGAATTGAAAAGCCAACTGTGAAGCACATTAGGCAGCTTGTAGAAATAACAAATGAGCTACTGCCATCATATTGATACTATAAATTGGAGCAATAAATTATATTATATAATTATAATGTGAACCTTGTCAGAAAGAAATCACATTCATATGGATAGTTTAAACCCCCAAAAAAATGCCAAGTAGTCCAGAATAGAAACTACAAGATGGGTATTCAAGAGCATAAAGCTAATGTTGATTCTCAATATATCAAGCCCTTCAAGGAAGATACATCAACTGCTTGTGACTTTCAGGCCTCAGTACAGGCATTGGCATTTTAACAATGACATCAAGACAGACATTATGCACGACGAGCATCTCTATTTTATAGTTTCCACGTAACACAGAGAGGAAGAGGCCTAATTGGGTTATGTGTTAAAGGCTTCTGAACTGGAAAGAAAACAGACAGTTCAAGGGCTCAACATGCATCCAGGCAAGCTAGAGGGAGAAGGAAGATTGGGAAGGGGGGAATTGGGAACAATTTGAGTTCTAAACTATTGATGAATATTACTATGTACATATATGTAGACACATAAACAATAAATAAATAAATCATTGTAAGTTGAACAATCAACATACTCCACAACCAGTATCCAGTGCTGTTCTGACTGTGCCATCTGCAATTGGAATAACAGATGCAAGTTCGTCAATATATGCATCCGCGCCTTGAGGAAACATTGTTCCCCCACCTGGAAATTTGAACACATCTCCCTGAAACTGCACCCAATTCTGGACTGCCTTCTCAACAGTCAGATGTTTATAAGGAACATTAGCATAGTGGACATAGTCCCGGCTTTTAGGCCAAGGGAATGGAGTCACATATCCCTTGGGTGCTGGGATAAGACACTGCAATTTTTCCTCCTCTGGAGGGCAATGTCTTTCCCTGTATATCATATTTTCCCTTGGGAATTTCATTGCTCGGTCTTGTTCTTGGCAAGGAGTATAATCAGTATATTGGATGTCACAAGGCTTGAACACTTTGGCTCTGGGTTCATCATGTTCAATAATTTCAAGATCATTGTGATGAGCCTCAAAATCTAGAATGGTAACGTTGTTGCAATCTGTCTGCCTGGTTATTTCCAATGGTATGCCATCCCCTTTTCTGAAACCACTCTTCTGCCATGCTCCCAAAAGGTAAAAGAAACAGCACAAACCAATGACGACAAATATAGTCAACGTGCCTCGTGTTCTGTAGCCTGGTAAGTGATACTTGGAGCCCATCATATGATTAAGACAATTCCCTCAAACCTACATTATTGTGCATCAAAATTAGAAAGCAAAACCTTGAAACATATCATCAAGGGTTGAGAAGTAATATTAATCTTGGGGAAAATACATTTATAACTGTACCAACTATGTAATATTTATCTATAACCAGAATAAGTGTATTGACTAGTTTAACTATTACATAAACATATATCCAAGAGGCTTCATGTAAAAAATAGATCAATTTAAATCTAAAGATAATGACCAATTGGGACAATTGAAAAAATGCAACTCCAGCACATAGTTTCACTCTTTTAGACAATAGTGCTTGCATTCAAAAGATACAAACTTTAGAGTAAGAACTTTGCGGATGGGAAATGTGAATTTACAATCACATCATGATCAATATCTCTTTACATCAGTTATTTACACACTATGATTTATTGGCAGGCCAATTCTCATTGCTATAATAAAAATATGGATTTAATTAAATCAAGAAGTGGCATACTGGAATTTTCTTCATTATACAATCTAAAACAGCTACAGAGATCTCTTATATTTCTTTATCAAGTTGGTAAACTAATGGAACTTTACAGCCAAATCTGACATATTTGAGTGTCTAGATAACAAAAAGAACTCATAAACAAGAAGCAGCAGAACTAAACTCTTAAGAAATCGCAAGCTTCTCAAATACCCAGAAGAAGGAAAAAACACAAGTGCATAGATCTTATAAGAATACACAGTAAAAACCCAAAAAAGAAGAAAAAAGAGATCAAATGCTTTACCAGAGTGAGAAAGAGTGGTCAATAGCTCCAAAGAGATGATATGATGATTTTGAAGTGAGTTCTACCAGCTATGTAGTTAAGGGTCTCTCTCTCCTTCACTCTGAATCTCCCACACTTATTCAGTGCCAGTGACAGTGAGCGCCGCCACAGAGAGAGAGAGAGTTTGCGCGTGCAAATTGGAGAGAGAGAGAGAGAGAGTTTGAGCTTTTATAACTAGTTTAAATTTGAAGTTAGATACTTTATAGTATTAGATTAGAATTAGATACGTAGATAGTTTGAGTAGTAACAGTGATCCACTTCTTCGTGGGAAGAGTTGGAAATTTGGAGGACTATTTTTTTTTTTTTTTTGGCTTCAACAAGTTGTAAATAATAGAGAAAAAAACAGTATTCATGTAAGTTTACAACTCATTACTATGCGGTAAATTATGAATATTAGTGAGTTGTGACAAAAATTATATAAATAGTTAAAAGAACATTATAGTCACAAGGCTAGAAAGGAAGTAGAAATTGGATCTTATTTAGTGGCCCCACTGCCCGTGATTAGCTGTTTAAAGTGATCACAGCACACCCGCACATGGTGTTGGTGTCTATTTAGTCACGCGAAGTGATTATTAGTCAAGTTTACACAGATCCTTGCACATGAATAATTTTACAACTTTTACCTTCTTTTTTTATTACTTGAAAAGAAAAAGATCTGATCCCAAAAAAAAAAAAAAAAAAAAAAAAAAAGCCAATGGGGCTGAGGATTCTTAGGCCCTGTTTGGTTTAGAGCTCACTCAAACCTCATTACTCAATTCTCATAACTCTAGCTCAAAATTTCCCATACTCTTCTCATTTTTCTGTTTGGCTCCAAATTCTCAGCGGTATTTCAATTGAAAATCTCAGTTTTATGTACAGCTGTGGGACCCATTGAGGTCTTCTCACCAAAGATCACCATGAAAGCCACTTCACAAAGAACAATTCCAAAGAGTAAAAATTATTAAAAAAAAAAAAGGGTTAGAAATTCTCTTATGTCTGAAGCAGTATAGAATGGCTGGAAAAAACTTGCTACAGTTGATTAAAAAAAAAAAAAAAAACCGACCCATTAAGGCAGTCAGAGACCCAAAAAGATACACACACGGCTTGTCACAGCAGAATCTGGTACCAGGAGCTGTCACCAAGGGAAATGGCGAGCAAGGCCGAGAGTTGTGGAAGAAGAAGAAGGAGATTAGTGATCATGGAGATTTCAGAGAGCAATCTCACCTTTGACCTTTCAGAAACAACAACAATAGAGGCTGAGAGAAACACACATGTCCAAGAAGAGGTTAGGAGAAATGAGGGAAAAGAAATAAAGGCTGAAATGAACAGTGGTGTAGCCGTTGGCTGGGCAATATTGCTCTGCTACGGATGTGATTTAACATGTGGGTGGGACCTATTTAGTGATGAAAATTACAATATTGCCGCAAAACTCATATTTCATTAACATCCGGGAAAATCAACCAAACAGATATTATACATGTGGGGCCTACGGTTTTTGAGTTATGGGTTTTGTTAACTGAGTTTGGCAAAATCCAAACAACACCTTAATTTTCTAAAATTTGTGATTTTTTGGGCTTAATCCATTTGAGCTTTCGGATTTTGTCATAATTGTACAAAGCTGAATTTTTAAGGAAAGCCCAAACGACTTTTCATTGTAGTGGAACGGATTCATGGGTTTTAGGCCCAATTCAAGGATTTTTTGAGTGAGTCAGCCCAAAGAGGAGAGTTTGGTCATGGCCCATGATTCCATTTTCTTGAAATGAGATTATATGCGTCGGCCGAGGGAGAAAAGTTTATTGTTCTTCTTCTATTTTAAAACCCATGTCCGAGCCCATTTTTAGTTCTTAGGACTTGGGTCATGCCAAATTAGTCTAAAATGACCAAAATATATCCTTGGAACCACAAAAATAACTAAAATGAACTACGAATATCCAAAAACCTCTTACCAACTTTGCAATGTCTGTTTCCCTGAGAGATTGCAATGTCTGGATTGTTGGTTATAGTGAGTAGATCTGGCTGAAGGCCTCCACATGTTCCAAACCAGATTGTTCTAGATATCTGCATTGGAAAAATAGGTGTATGCTGGTCTCTGGTTCATAAATTTGAGCCCATTCTCCAAATTAACATTTTGATCCCACTTACATGCTTATTGAATTTAAAAATGTATGAAAAATCTTAGTACCAGTGTGAAACATTGCTTTATCATGATTTGTATGAAAAATCTTAGTACCAGTGTGATTAGTCAATGAACTGCTCATGTTGACAATATTTTTATTTGCCTGGTAATAAGCAAATTGAAAATTACTTGACTGTGAAGCAGGTTACTCAGTAGTATGTGACAAAGTTGTAGAAGGCATTATATATTAGGTGCATTATGAGCTGACTCATCTATGTTGTAGTGAGAGTCAAAAAAAATCTTGTTACAAACATCTTGCCAAAGTTGCAAAAAGCATCTCTATATAGCAAAAGACAGCTAATCTGGGAATCCATAGAGATTAAAACTACCAGACTTTTGCACATATAATATCATTCATAAGCAATTCCTTTCTTTATAAGTAATAACAGTTTTGTTATATAAAAAATAAAATAGGTATAGCACTTTTACGCAGTTAGTATATAAGAGATACACAAAAGATAATGAAAAAAGGAGATCTAAAAATTCCAAGAAACCAACAAAGAAGCAAAACCCCTAATTGTTCTGATCCAAAGCAACTTCAACTCAAGCACTGAGACATCAGTTTCATCAAATGTCCTAGCATTCCTCTCCCACCAATTACTCATTCTTAAAAAAAGAGGAATTGACATTTATAAGCAATGCATGATTAATGAAAACATGAGGGGTAGTGTATCCTTCTTTTCTCTTCATTTACAATTTTCTATCTAAATCTAAAAGTATAGCTTAGAACTGGTTCCTTTTACTTTTAATAGGGTTCCGGGGGTGTTAAGTAATTGGTTCGAGTATTATGCTCTTTTGGTTTTTTCTAGCTTGGACCAAAATCATGAAGTGATCTGCCATTGTACAATATAACCTAATTGGTACCTTATCAAAAACATTGGAATCGTCCCTGTTCAGCATAATGATATCCAAGAACTCGCAATGAAATATGGATAGCAGGCTCAAATGGTAAGAATTGAGATAGACCATTAAAGCATTAACTGGTGGACTGTGAATCATGTTAATATATATATATATATATATATATAGCTAAGTATTAGAGAGGGTACCCCAAACCATAACACATGCACTTCCCTTCTAATATTTTCTTTCAGCCCTTTTACTTTGTGGAAGAAGGGGGTTGGCAACTTTTACATCACCTCTTTTATTTCAAATCATGAAATGGGATCAAATTTCTTGATTTTTTTTTCTTCATGATTTTGCAAAACTATTATCATAATCAAGACTATTTATTTACAAAGCAAGCAGGAGCACATGAACATGTAAGAAAGCTCAAGCTATGGCTAGTATTACAAATTTGAGTATTCAAAAATGAAAAATTTACAAGAACTTAAAACTAAGGAAAATAATACATAACTCATCCAGGAACACTACCTCCTATCTTCAGTAACTGTTTTGAATGTCATCTTGGGCCAGAAAGCCGCACAGCAGAAAGATAAGCATCGCTGTTGCAGTCTGATGGGCCTGAGGAAGTGCCTTCCCCACTGACTGATCTAAAGAAGCTTGAATATAGCCGAAATCCCAGAGGAGAGGAAGTGGGAGGGTGAGGAACAGCACTGAGTCCTTCAAGCATTTGGAAAACCTTGGTCATTGATGGCCTTAGATGCATATCTTCCTGTATGCACCACAACGCAACCTTAATGGCAGTAGAAACTCTCTCATCATTTACATTTATATTCAGTCTTGAATCGATGATGTCTCCCAGTTTCCCTTCTTCTAACATCTTAAAAGCATAGGATGGGAAATGGGATTTCTCTGAAGTTTCCTCTGGCTCAAAATTTTTTCTTCCACTAATGATCTCTAACAATACCATCCCATAGCTATAAACATCACTTTTCTCTGATATGGCATAGTTTGTGATCCACTCTGGTGCAAGGTACCCCCTTGTGCCCCTTAGTGTTGTGAAAACATGGCTTTGCTCTCGAGTCATTAGCTTAGCTAATCCAAAATCTGAGACTTTGGCAAGGAAATTATCATCAAGAAGCACATTTTCTGGTTTTATATCACAGTGGACAATCTTGGCATCGCAATCTTCATGGAGGTAAGCTAGTCCTTTTGCTGTTCCCAATGCAATATTGAATCTGGTCTCCCAATCCAACAGGAACTGATCATCATTGTTTTTCTTGAATATCCATTTATCCAAAGACCTATTTGCCATGTACTCATAAGCAAGAAGCCGATGACTTCCTTCAGCACAGAAGCCTTTAAGCCTGACCAAGTGAACATGATGGATGCTGCCAATGATGCTAACTTCTGCTCGAAACTCTTTCTTTCCTTGTCCAATGCCTTCTAACTTCTTCACAGCCAGTTGAGTTCCATCAGGGAGAGACCCTTTGTAAACTGAGCCAAAACCTCCTTGCCCAAGCTTCACAGAGAAGTTATTAGTTGCACTTTGAAGGTCTTTGTAATTGAAACGAATCGGCATCCCAGACAAGTTCTCCAAAAAATTATCCTCTTCTGAAGTCTCCCGTGGAGATTCAGGCAATTGTCTCTTTGCTCTGTAGTATCGAAATCCCACATAAAGTAGACCAATGATGATAAGTACTGTTGAAATAGCTATAATCACAACAAATGGAAAGCCTTTGTGGTTGCTTCCACCTCCTCCATTACTTACGCCACTGCCTCCATCACTCAAGACCTTAATGTATGAAATGAAGCCAGAGCCTTTACCAGAGTTTTGGAAGCTACCTATGCTGTCAAGTAGAAAACAAGCTCCTGTACTGTTTTGGAAGAATAAAGCGAGGCAAGAGCAGTTACCATCACAGGAGGCTTTGCAACTGTTCAAATCAGTAATAGAAGAGGGTGTAAGGAACCCAAGTGCAAAATAGTTGAGCACATTTCCAGCATTTAACAGCTCTGTACGACCGTTTGAGTGATCACATGGAGAGACAATCCCAGTGTTGCAATTTCGGGAGCTAAGAATTGAAGGGCATTGGCACATGTTTTCACTGAAACATGTGACATATGCACTACAAGGTTCCGGGGTGCTGCATGGATCGTTCGGTATTTTTGTTTTTGAAGCACTACTTGACTGTCCATCTTCGAGATTGTAGAATGAGATAAAGCCATCATTTCCTAGGACTGCAATCCAAGTGGCATTTGTGTCAGTGTAGGTTGAGAAAATAAACTGCCACTGTAAGTCTTTGTTTTGATCATAGATATTCCATGAATTTGCAATGAGAGATGCATTAGTGACCACACCACCAACTTGATCGATTGTCTTTCTGCTGTCCTTCCCCATAGACCAATAAGGCTGCGGAGTTGGAAAACCTGCAGAAAGTATCATGTCGCTTGACTTGATCTCAAGAATATAAGTCAAGTTCTTAGAGCTGGGATTGCTTACGAGCTTCATTCCTTCAACAAAATCTTGGTTTGGCAATAGGGTATCTGTGGGATTTTTAAAACTCTGCCAAACTATTTCACTTCTATTCCCATACATAACCAAATTTCCCGAGTTCTGCAATTCAATAGCTGAAACTCCTTTGCCTTTAGTATCTGGTGTCCAAGCCACACCATTTCCTTTCTGTAAGTACACATTACCCTTCGCATCAAACACAAATTGATCAGAATTTGCAACTGGGGAATCTCTATTTGCGGACCAGACTGTTCTTGAACTCTGCAAATGGATGATTACTAGTAGGAACAATGTGACATCTGGGGTTGTAACGAAGCCAAAAGCAAAATTCGAGTTGTTGGATAAAAGAAAATGTCCATTATTATCAATAAATAACATCTGAGACGCTAGAAACCCAGGCTGAATTTTGCCAAAACTTTGAATACTAGCCAAACTTGTCTCAGAGAGAAGGACAACAGATAGCCATGTGAAGCCCATGAAAAGAAAGAAGCTCCAAGTTTCCATGGCTAATCCAACAACATAAGACTCACACAAATTTGGGAAAACCCAAAAGTCTAGGAAGAAGTATAGAATTGAAGATTGTAAGGAGGACGTGGAAAAAGAAAAATTGACATTCAAGCCTTTACATTTGAACACAGTACCAAAAACCCAAAAACTAAAACTCGCTAAGGAAATGGTTAAGAATTTGAACAAATGTCAATTGGGTCAATTGCCAAACTGCAGAATTGTCCAAAAATTCGGCTAAAAGTTATGGAGACATGATATAATAACAAACAAAAAGAGAACCTATTTGTTCCCAGTTCCCACTTACAAAAAAGTCTCTTCAGCTGTCCTCTCGTAACCCAGTTCCTTTTGAATCCCAACTTAGACTTTGGCAACAAAGCTTGTAAAACCCAAAATAGGAAATTTAAGAAAGCACATCAGGAAACATGATTAAAGATCAGAATTTCTATATTTGATACTGAAGAAAGAACCAATAGGACAGAAAAGAGAGAGACAGAGATGATAGGGCCAGCTAAACTGGTACACTGCACATGGCCATAAATTGAAAGAGGCCCACCTACTTAAACTATGGCTGGCATGGAACTACTACCGCTCACTTAGCCATGACACGAGAACAAGTTGTTAGGAAAAGAAAACACAATAAAATAATGTGAAAAAAAGAAGAGGAAATATATATCACAAAAGAACAAGAAATGGATAAACAAGGAGAAGCTATTTCAGCTAAAATATGGTATATAAGACAGGAAGCAGTGATTTTTTTTTTGTTTACCTCATTATCATATATTGGGTGAGGTTGAAGAAATTAAAAAGTGGATTTTTTTTTTGTTGTTGTTTCAGACATGGGACTCTCTCTGTTCTGCTTTTTATCACAGGGAGAGTTGGAAGTTTAAGATCTGAGGTAGGTTGTTTTGTTTGAACAACTTTGGTTTTACATTGTAAGGCGGTTTCGCAACAGTTCTAGGAAATGCGTAGAGCTTTGTTTAATGAAGGTTGACAGATCCAATGATTTCTGCTGAACAAAATATACATGCCCCCCTTCCCTATCTATCCAAGGGATGAAAGGGCGGAGACCTTTGACTTTATCATGTTGTCAAAGAGTTGAACAATGAATTTTCATGTTGTCAAAGATTTCAACAAATGGACTATATAGAACCCATGGTAATAATATATTAGCATGTGATATTTTTCGTTTTTAAAGGAACAGACAGTAAAAAGTGGCAATTATAAAATGACTTTTTGTTACCCGGGTATGAGGAATTTTTTTTTCCATTTGGTCTTAAATTTTTAACAATTTCGTTAGCGGCGATTTTACCAAACAATGTAGAAAAATAGCTTCTTGAGTTTTATTATAGAACTCGAGTCTTAAATGCTCGAGTTCTAGAGCTGGCAAACAAAAATTATCCACGTGGAACTCGAGTTCCTTCATTAACATATCCCCTTCAACTCTATTTCTTCGTTCTGGGTTTCTTCATCTTCCTAGGTTTCTTCTTCTTCTTCATCTTCGTTCTATTCTTCTTCTACTGGGCTTCATCTTCGTTCTGTTCTTAAGAAAAGGAAAATTGGAATTTACCAAGAGTAGAATAGCAAGCAATGGTGGATTTGAGAACCAAAAACGCAATTCTAACGAAGAGAAACGGCAGCACGATCCCGAGCACCAGCACCACCGGAAGCAAAAGTTTGGCTTGGAATCTGACAACTCAATGCCGTCGTTGGATTGTGTTTCCGCTCATTTTTTAGTGCGAGATCTAGAAGGAAAATATATATATAGAAAGCAAAAGAGATTTGAGATTTGAAATGCAAGGAGAGAGTGAAAATGGTAATGGAAAAGCATTTACCTCAATTTGGGAGACTCAATGAGATCACACAACTTCATTGTTAAGGTAGGGTTTTCTGGGTTCTTTCTTTCTTCGGTCGGGTTCTTTCTTCTTTTTCTGGGTTTATATTGTTTGAAATCAAGTGTAAAACACTCGAGATTCATGTTTTTTTATACTCAACTGTTAGAAACTTGAGATCTATGTGGCATAACCGTGTCCAACTCAGCAAACTCAACAAGTAGAAAGCGAGTCTTTAAGGCTCGAGATTGATATGGAACTCGAGTTTCTAAAATTCAAGATGCTAGTTTCCATTATTCTTACAAACCTGTATTAACTTACTATATTCTATTCCCTCACAATGTTAGTTTGCAAATATCCCCTGGGTATGAGTATATTTATGACCATGACATGGTTATTCGAAATTTGAATTTAGGGTAATTTTTTATTTTTGGTTATTGAAATTTAGTCACTTTAGTGTAACTTCAATGTTAGTTTTTTGAGGGGAACTTCAATGCTAGTTGATTATCAAAAAACTTCAATGTTAGTCTCTTAAATTTAACAAATTTGGATATAGTCTATGAAATTTCATATTATAAACAATTTGGTCCTACGTTTATTTTTTATTTTATTTTATTCAGTTTAAAGTTTTGAAATTTTAATATAAAAATAGAATTGAAAAAGAAGCATGTATAAATGTACATACAACTGCTACAAAAATTACAAAAAAATGTCAACCAATTGAGCTAAAAGACTCTTAAATTTAAGAATTTGAATCAATAAGAAAATGTAACTTAGGTAGGAGATAAATCTTGCCGTCTACGTGATTTTCTTATTACAAATTTTTTTCATAATACTAGCAAGAGAATAATATATATATATATATATATATTAATATATTATACAAGATATAATTTCTACTATAGCCTAATCTAAGTGTATATGTGTATGAAGCTCCCTCCTGGAGATTAAATCTTGTTATTGAAATTAAATCTTGGAAATCATCTATTGTTTCTGTAAGGACACGATTCGTAACGAACCACAACAGTGTTGGGCTCGCTCGTAAAAAGGCCCAAACAATATCATTTGTAGAGCATGGGTTTGAAAGGTTAGGCCTTGGTCACCAGGCGGTGGGTTTTTTGTGATATCCGTACATGATTAAGTCGTCTTCGCCCCTGGAGTCTTTCTCCTGGAGGCGGGCTGGGAGGCTCTGGTTTTTGGCCATTTTTCCCAGCCTCTTCTATGAGTTACTTACTTTTCCTTTTATAGTAGCCTGTGTTTTTTTATCCTTCGTCCACGTGTAGGATCGACATTCCAAGACTGATACTTGTCCCATCAGCCCATACCCGGAGTGGTTGGGGGTGGTTGAAAAAGCTGGAGAGTATGGCTCTGTCAGGTGCAGAGTATTGAATGACAGTAAGGGCAACTTTTTCCAGTCGTTACACTTTCCAGCATACCCCTTTCTATTGGTACAGATATTTTAGATTTTTTCCCAAGTTGTTTCTATACCATTTTTGCCCTTTCTTCCGAGGAGACTTCAGACAGGCTGAGGACTGAATCGTCCTCGGCTGTATCCCCGTGCTATTTTGTACTTGCATTACCGTGCCTGAACCATAACCTTCCTCGGCTTGGGCCTTTTGGCTCCAACGAATAAATGGAGCTGGCCCAAAAATTGTTGGGCCCCACAGTTTCTAAATACAATAAATATATTAATTTTCATTGTTAAGTGAATTATAATTATTACTATTTAGAATATTTTTATTTATTAGTTTATGTTTATGCTCTTTTACCTACAATTATTTTATTTAATAGTTAAACTCAACTTTGATAACTATTGGCCTTTGTAATTATATTAATAAAAATTTTGTTGTGTTAACATTTTGTCTTCACTCAATCACTCCCATTTCCCGCGTCTCACATCCCACATCCCTTGTCCAAATTTTTTTTTTTTTTTTTTTAGAATCACCATTTGTCTAATTGTTTAATTGTCTTTTAATGTTAACATTTGCCACCCACTAACTTATTGCCCAATGCTCCCATTCCCTTATCAACAAATAACAAATTAAAAGCACATTTAGTTTTTTCTTTTTCTTTTTAGGAAAAGACATGGAACTTTTATTAAGAAACAGTGGCCAAATTATCTTTTAATGTTAACATTTGCTACCCACTAACTTATTGCCCAATGCTCCCATTCCCTTATCAACAAATAACAAATTAAAAGCACATTTAGTTTTTTCTTTTTAGGAAAAGACATGGAACTTTTATTAAGAAACAGTGGCCAAATCAACCTGAAATACAGCGTTAAATTGTGGAGGAACAGACTCTATCCACACAGCATAGTAAGAGACATTTGTCGCATGGCTAGCTAAACTATGAGTTAACTTTTTTTTTTTTTTTTTTTTTTGGGGGAATAGGGGAAGAGGAAACCTAGACTTAATACTTTGCGGAATGGAATAAAGACTTAAACTCACATGCCAACTCTAAAACTGCATGCGGCAGTTGGAGTCGCGGAGCGAGTTATAAATCCCTCTCCTAACACAGACCTAAGCAATGTGCTATGAGCTAACTTATTACCTTCTCTCCTAGTATAAGAGTAAAGTAGTTTGACAAAGGACCTAGAATAGAACTTAGCATCTTCAAAGAGTAAACCTTGGGAAGCCAAAGGTGAACTCTCCTCCTATAGAGCTTTAATGGTTAACCATGAATCTCCTTCCAGAACAGCTTGGGTAACACCTACTTTTGCAGCAAACAAAAGAGCTCTGGCCACAACTAGCCAAAGCTTCCACCTCCTCTGCTTGGTAAGCCTTGAGTAAGATCTCAGAAAGAGAGGCAATAGCAAAGACCTTGTGCATCCTTAATGATAACCCTAATACCAGACTTATTCTCAGCTTTGAAAGTGGCACCATCAAATTTGATTTTAAACAAATCAACTAGGAGGGGGTTGCCAGGAAACATGGAGGCATGTCGGGGTTGGGTTCGAAATGGGTTGCACAACTAGGAATTCTTCCTAACATTCCTTAGAGACTTGGGCAAGTTGAAAAGGCACATTTAGATTAAACCACTCCACTCACATATTCTGTCAAAAGTATAAATTAATTGAAAAGTGTTATCTCCATAACATATTCACAACACTTTCATAACAAATTTTACGTGGTAAGTTGTTAATGATTATAATTTGAAACTACCATTGAAATTATTATTTTTTCCTAACAATAGCAGCTAGTAACAACTTGTCAATTATGATTTGTTGTGAAAATGTTGTGAATATATGATTTCTCAAATTAATTATAATTTTATTTGCAAGAATAGATTGTTGAGAGCATCAACATATAGATTGCTTAAGCTCTTAATATCAAGTCAAGACATTAATTAATTTTCAAATGTAAGTAGGGATCAAATCTCAAATTTCTTATTCTACAATAAGAGACTTTAACATATGAATTAGAATTAGTTGCAAAACTGCATGGTAATGTGTGACTGCAAATTGATTTTTTTTTTTTTTTTAACATATATCCATTGACAACAAATTTATGGATTCAATTATAAGAGTGATTTTTCGAAAATGAAAACTCTTTACAAATTTTCTTTAAAAAATTGTGATAGATTAAATTAAAAGAGAATCTTAAATTTATTTAAATGGTTCTAAAGCAAAATAAATGACTGATTTTTTTTTTCTTTCACTAGACATGGTCCCAAGGGGGAAAAAATTACTTTCCCACTTGTTACCCAACACCCTCTTCTCCCCTCCCTTTAAAGTTCAAGCGCTAAACGTCTATAACAAAAGAGAACGAAAGAAAGATGGGAAAAAATAATAATAATAATAAAAGACGGATCAAGAAAATATTGTGGAAATAGATCTAAAAAAAATTACACCTCAAAATTTTTATTGGGTTGCATTTACATGATTGTTTAACTAAATATTTATACATTTATGGCGGCTATAGGGATAATAGGCTCAGTAGAACATATCTATGTACATATTGGGCCAGGCGCCCAATCCGAAGACATTAAGTAGTCTGAGGACGAGTAAACATTTTCATGAGAATCCGTGTTAGTAAGTGAGGAGGTGAAGTGTGATCATGATCATCCAAAAGGGTGGTCTAAGGAGGAATGCCTCCTCAGCTAAGCAAAGCCGAGGTCGGAAGGTATGGTCTAACATCTAAAGTAATGTTCCGGACAATTCCACTGACTAGAATAAGTATCAAGAAGGAACAGGATATAGGGAGGCTATAAAATATCTAAAGGGAAAGCTGCTACCACCGCATTAAATGCTCTGCAGCTAATTCTCTGACCGCATTAATGAGGAAGTGATACCTGAATAGTAACTTTGAGCCTTACAGCTACTACCCAAAAACTTCAAGAATGTGTTAATGAGACAATGATCAACACCAATAATCTGATCTGCACATGGAAGGTGAAGATGAAAGGGAAACATAATATAAAATGGAAGAGAGACCCTGAGAGAAGGGGATCAAGAAATTAAGAGAAAAACAATGTAGCAATCAAGAATTGAACTTCTAATCAAATTTGAGAGAAATATAAAAGAACTGATTTCCTCGGACTGTGCCGATGACGATTTTCTTTAAATTAAACTAGTTTATCTTCATTTTATTGTCATCTAAATCCACTTTACTTGTTGTTTGATTCATTAAAGTCCAGTTTTTCAACCCATTCTCTACAAATTCATTATATTGGGCTTTTTGGGCCTAAGTTCATTTATCCTTTGGGCTAAGGACTCATATTGCATCCTTACAATTGGCATCGTCTGTGGGGAATTCTTATGTTGTAGTGAGTTTGACGTTCAATTATGGTAAGTTCAGGTCCAAACCAGGCAAAATCTAGGGGTCCCAATGTGAAGATCATTTTGTCAATCTTGAGCGAAGAAGGGATTGAGAGGTTAGTGTGCATACCAGCCATACTAGCAGGAGCCAATCCCGAAATAGGAGCCACATTTCTCATGAGGAGGATACTAGAGCCCTGTAACTAGAGATTGATCATTTGAAGAGAAAGCTGCGCTACGAATGGCGAAGGCGAACTCCTTCTAACTCTGACTTCTCTTCTCACGATAAGAAGGATGATAGTTATAGACCCAGGTCAAGGACACCTCATAATGAGTCCTTCTCGTATGATAAGGACTATCTCCATGAACGCAGAAACAGCAGCTCATCCTCTAGAGGCTTGAGAAATGATGCGATGAGCAAAGCGTTCAACCAAATTTCCAGATCACATTTCACGCTTAGAATTGAAGGAATGAGACTCCCTCGGCGGTTCACTCAGTCCACGTTCATCATGTATAATGGTTGAACAGACCCTGTGGAGCATGTAAGCCACTTCAACCAGAGGATGATAGTACATTTCAATAACGAAGCTCTAATGTGCAAAGTATTCTTATCCAATTTGGAGCCTATGGCAATGAGGTGGTTTGATGGCCTGGAAGCAGGTTCCATTGATTCCTTCAAAGAACTCACTCGGGCGTTTAGATCTCGCTTTATTATGTGCAGTAAGATTCCTCGGTCCTTAGATTTCTTGTTGTCTATGTCCATGAGAAAAGGGGAAATCCTGAAAACCTACTGGAACAAATACTGGGAAATGTTCAATGAGATAGATGGTGATTTTGATGATGTGGCCATAAGGACTTTCAAGGTCGGCCTACCTGCCAAGTATGGTTTGAGGAAGTCCTTGACTGGGAAACCTGCTAGCAGTGTAAATCTGCTCATGGATCGAATTGATAAGTATAAGCAAGTCGAGAAGGACCAACAACAAGGCAAGGAGAAGGGTAAGGTTGTTCCTCAAGAGAGGAGGGATTTTAGGTTGAACCGTTACAATAATAGCAAACCCTAAAGGGATTTTGTTGGACAATCTGGGTCTACGGCTCCTCAGGTAGTTAACATGATATTCCGAGAGTCAGTAAATCAAATCTTGGAGAAAATCAAGAATGAGCCATATTTCAAATGGCCAAAAAAGATGGGAGGAGACCCCATGAGGCACAACCAAAGTCTTCATTGCCAAATACCATTAGGAATAAGGACACACCACCGAGGACTGTAGAACTTTGTGGAATCACTTGAAGCAACTGATCAAGGATGGAAGGTTGAAACAGTTTTTGCATCGGCCCAATGGGCACAAAGACCAAGTAGGCTCAAGGGCTCAAGGGAACGCTTCTTCAAGACCCCTTTTAGGTACAATTAATGTCATTTTTGCAGCTCCTGGGAGAACTGGCTCGCAGTCCTCTAGGGTGATGTCTGTAGTTCGGCTACCCATCGATGACTCTAATCCTAAGTTGAAGAGAGCTAGAGTGGAGGTCCGACCAACATTGAGCTTTTCGGATGAGGACAAGGTTGGAACCATACAGCCACACAATGATGCTTTAATGGTCACGCTTAGGATAAGAGGGTATGATGTGAAGAGAGTGTTGGTAGACCAGGGCAGTGGTGTAGAGATTATGTACCTTGACTTATACAAAGGGTTGAACCTGAAGTCTGAGGATTTGATAGCTTATGATTCACCTTTGGTAAGTTTTGATGGAAAAGTTGTCATTCTAAAGGGTCAGATTAGACTACTTGTGCAAGCAGGTTTAGAGGTAATGGAGGTGGACTTCATTGTGATGGATGCTTATTCTCCCTACACGGCCATTATGGCAAGACTCTAGCTCCATGCCTTGGGGGCTGTTTCTTCCACCCTGCATTTGAAGGTAAAATACCTGTCTGAGAACCAGATTGAAGAGTTTGTTGGAAGTCAATCCATGGCTAGGCAGTGCTTGGTGGCTGTAATTATGCACCAGCTTGAAGCTGAGTGATTGGCCTCTGTTGAGGGGGGCTTATAGCAATCAAGGATTCTGGTCCTATCTACGGATGTGGTGTCGGAAAGGGCAAAGTGTAAGAAGCTAGAAGAAATTGTTATAGATGGTGATCCAGAGAAGTTCTTTCAGGTTAGAGAGAACGTTGATGTGTTTGCATGGAATGCTTATGAAGCTTCTGGGGTGGATCCAGACTTCATTTGCCATCATCTGAATGTCAACCTAGCTGTTCTCCCTAAGAAGCAACCACCTTGGCGCTCATCTAAAGAACATTCTGATGTTGTTAAGGGGGAGGTGAACAAGCTTAAGTATGCTGGAGCTATTAAGGAAGTGTCCTACCCTAAATGGTTGTCCAATACAGTGGTAGTAAAGAAGAAAAGCGAAAAATGGCAAGTGTGTGTGGATTTCACAAACTTGAACAAGGCCTATCTAAAGGACTCCTTCCCATGCCTTGGATTGATCAGCTAATGGACGCAACTATAGGCCATCCTCGGATGAGCTTTTTGAATGCCTTCCAAAGGTACCACCAAATACCACTGGATTTGAGTGATAAGAGAAGACAGCTTTTGTCACCCCCACTAGAAATTACTACTACTAAGTGATGCATTTTAGTTTAAAGAATTGGGGGGGGGGGGGGGGGGGGGCTACCTACCAAAGGATGATGATTAGAATGTTCAAGCCATAGCTAGGAAAAAACATTGAGATTTATATAGACGACATGGTGGTCAAGACTAAGTTAGAATCCGAGCATGTTAACGACCTCAGGAATATCTTTGAGATTTTGAGGAGACACAAGCTGCGACTTAATGCTTCTAAATGCTCTTTTGTTGTCGGATCAGGAAAGTTCTTGGGATACATGGTTACTCACCGTGGAATTGAAGTCAATCCTGACCAAATTAGAGCAATTAACAATTTATAGCCACCTTGGAACCCCAAAGAGGTCTAGAAGTTGACAGGAATGACTGCTGCCTTAAACCAATTCATCTCTCGATCAGTAAACAAGTATAAGCCTTTCTTTCAGTTGTTGAATAAGTGAAAGGGATTTGAATGGACCGAGAAGTGTGTCCTGGCCTTCCAGCAGTTGAAGGAATACCTTTCTCGGGCACCCATTATGTCTAGACCCAAGGTGGATGAGGTTTTGTTTGCTTATATTGCAGTGGCCTCCCACACGGTGAGCTTGGTGCTGGTACAAGTTGATAATGGTGTGCAAAGGCCAGTTTACTATGTGAGAAAGTCACTACATGAGGCCGAGGTCCGTTACCTACCATTGGAAAAGGCCATTTTGGTAGTGGTGCATGCTACGTGTAAGCTCCCCCACTACTTCCAATCACACACAAATGTTGTCCTAACCTAACTTTCGCACAGATCTCTACTCCGAAGTGCTAATTATATAGGGAGGATTGCCAAGTGGGGTTTGATCCTAGGGGCTTTTGATATCAAGTACATGCCTCGCACCTTTGTCAAGGGTCAAGTCTGTGCTGATTTGGTGGCCGTGTTTGCTAAATCCCTATTAGAAGAGAGAATGGAGAAACAAGACATGGATGGAAAATCTGTTGGGTTAGTCTCCTTACAATAACCTTTTTCCTGGAGGGTATACTTTGATGGTGCAGCGAATCACAGAGGATCTGGAGTGGGGCTAGTTATGATATCTCCCAAGAGAATCATAATTGAGAAATCCTTGAGATTGGACTTCTCAGCCACAAACAATGAAACTGAGTATGAAGCTCTGTTGGTAGGAATGACCATATTTTAGAAAATGGGTGGAAAAGCAGTTGAGATATTCTCAAATTCAAGGCTGGTCGTGGGCCAAGTTTAGGGAGAGTTGGAGGCTAGAGACGTGAGAATGCAAGAGTACTTAAGTCAAGTTAGGCATTTACTATCAGGGTTTGAATCTTTCAATTTACAACACATTCCTAGAAGTGGAAACACCTATGCCGATTCTCTGGCCACGTTGGCAACCTCCTCTGCATAAAGCCTACCTCGGGTTATCCTTGTTGAAGATTGTGTAAGTCTATTGAGATGAAGAATGAGGTGGTCCATATCCATCAAATTAGGGTGAGACCTAGTTGGATGGACTCCATAGTATTGTTCCTTAAAGAGGATATCTTACCCGAAGAAAAGTCAAAGGCTGACAAGGTGCGAAAAAAGGCTCCTCGATTTTGGCTGTCCGAGGACCAAAAGTTGTATAAGCGCTCTTTTTTTGGGCCGTATTTGCTGTGCATACACCCTGAGGCATTAGAGCTACTTCTAAAGGAGTTACATGAAGGGATTTGTGGAAGCCACACATAATGCAGATCCTTGTCTCACAAAGCCCTTACATAGGGATATTGGTGGCTGAACATGCAGAAGGAAGCACAAAAATATGTGAAGAAGTGCGACCAATGCTAAAGATTTGCCCCAAACATTCAACAACTAGGAGGACTTCTTAATCCTTTGTCCAGCCCTTGACCCTTTGCTCAATAGGGCTTGATATTGTTGGACCTTTCCCTAAGGCAGTAGGGAATAAGAGATGGTTGCTAGTCGGCATGGATTACTTCACCAAGTGGGTTGAAGCTGAACCATTGGCAAATATCAAGGACATAGATGCTAAGAGATTTTTTTGGAAAAATATTTTCACTCGGTTTGGGATCCCCCACACCCTTATCTTTGATAAGGATCTTCAGTTTGATAGCAAAGCCTTTAGGAGATATTTTTGTGACCTAGGAATTACAAATTGGTATTCCACTCCGGCTTACCCACAAGGGAATGGATAGGCTGAGGCTATCAATAAGGTCATAATGAATGGACTCATGAAGAGATTGGATGATGCAAAAGGAAAATGGGTGGAAGAGTTGTCACATGTCCTTTAGATATATCGGACCACGCTTCGCAGGTTAATAAGGGAGACACCCTTTTCAATGACTTATGGTGCCGAGGCTGTTATTCCTTAGGAGACTGGATTCCCAACGTTGAAAAAGAGTTCTTTCACTTCGAGTAACAATGATGGACTATTAGGGAAGAGTCTAGACTTAATTGAAAAACGAAGAGAAAATGGCATGGTCCAATTGGCCTATTATCAACATAAGCTCAAGCAATGGTATAATGCCAACGTGAAGCTAAGGCCACTGGCACTTAGAGACTTGATATTAAGAAACGTTTTAGGTACAGCAAAGAACCCAGCATGGGGAAAGTTAGGGCCCAACTGGAAAGGGCCGTATCGCATCACCTCGGTGGCTAGAATAAGTGTATATTATCTTGAAAATCTAGATGAAAATGTTGTGTCATACCCTTGAAATGTAAACAACTTGAAAATGTATTATTATTAATGAAAGTTTTCCTTGTCATATTCTCGTTTATTACGTTATGTGTTGTACTTTCTATTATTTATTTGAATATCAAACAAAACATTGGTCATATCTGACTCCTCGGACCATATACCTTGGGTAAATTGATATTTTCATATATCTTTCTAAGTGTTAAATAGAACCTTAGTCATATCTAGATCCTCGGATCACATGCTTTGGGTAAATTAATACTTAATGACATCTTTCTAAGTGTTAAATAGAACTTTAGTCATGCTTGGCTCCTCGAATCTCATGCTTTGGGTAAATTAATACTTCCTATCATTTTGCTCAGTATCAAAATAAAGCCTTAGCCATACCTGGCTCCTCGGACCACATGCCTGAGGTAAGTTAGTACTACTTACTAAATATTTGAATGTCAAATGGGGTTAGCCACTCTACATGGCAAAGGTCTTCATTGTGGTAACATGTTTAAAAAAGAAAAATGCTTATGAGCATCACTTGAAGCATTTATAGGAATACCTATATCTTTTTGAGAATTAATTGCTCCTCTAGTCCTTTAAACTTACTAATGAGTGGAGGATTGAGTAGAGTTAAAATTGTATGTATACTACATCAATGTGTATGTTTTTAAAGATAAAATTGAACTTTGCTGAGACAGGGAACTTAGCAGATTTAACTTATCATGCTGCTGATCATATAAGGTGGGATAACTATGCTGCCACTTATGCAGAAAACTAAATGGAGCTTTATCTCATTTCCATGTTAGTTAAGTGTTAGATAAAACAGAAACTGTGTTAGAATTAACATCAATATCACAAATATGAAGGAAAAACTTGTAAATTATCATTGATCTGAGCCTTAGAAAAATGAAAATTGCTTACAAAAGGTCAAACTGGATTACAAGTTTTGAAAAAAAAAAAAAAGATTAAAAAAAACTACTCTAAACTAATTTTTTATTACAATTTTTTCTTTGGGCGAGGCCTTGGATTGGGAGACTGCGGCCTACGAGGATCCTTGGTCTTTGCCTTTGGGGTCACCTTTGGTAGGTAATGGAAGAGTTGTAAGAACAATCTCCATCCTAGGTGCCTCCTTGTCTTTAATGGGATCCTGGGGAGCAGTCGAGGGCTTGGTGGCATCAAGGGCCACTCCCTTAGTCATCTCAGCCTCTTTTTCAGTCACCCTATGCTGCTTACCCTCTTTTGGAGGGTTGCAAGAGGAGGGAGGGACTTTGTTTGGGTTGTTCTTCTCGGGCTCTGCCACCTTGGAAGGGGTGTCTGCCTTGGAGCTGATGGAAGAGGAGACACGGATGGCAGAGGGGTAGTATACACTCTTTGCCCTCCTGAGTATAGAAGAGGCCTCAACCCCGGCTTGGTTGAGGGCCTCATTCCACACTTGGAAGCAGTAGTTTCTACATACCCCTGAGACCTCGACCCTTAAGGCCTCCTCGGTCTCTGTCACCCCTTTGTCATAGCCATCCTACTCGGCTTTATCTCTAGCCTTCTTGGCCTCCTCTAATTTCTTCTTTAAGACAACAATTTGCTCTTTAGAGGCAGCCAGTTGGTCCTCGGCCTGGTGAAGGAGCACTCTTTGACCTTCGGCTTGCAGCATTTCTTTTATCCTTCTCCGCCTTAGTCAACTTATTCTTAAGCTCTTGATTGCTTTTTTTGGCCACGTGGAAGACATCCACGGCCACTATTCGTCTCCTTTCTTCCTTCTTCATTTACCGGAAAGAGTAATTTACCATCCCCTCAGCCCTGTACGTGGCTTGAGTAGCCTGCCAAGGAGAGAAGCATTTAAAAAATGAAGAAAAAGAAGTAATGAAAAATAAAAATATAATAAGTGAAAAAGAGAGAGAAGGTTAAAGGACTTACCACTGTGAGGTCCCTTTTTAGATCGAGGAACACCTCACGTTTCCTCATGGATTTGAGGTCGGCCATATCCTTAGACAACAACAGAGCCTGATCCACTAAGTTAGCCATATAGCCCGCCTTGCCCCCTTAGAAGTCTCTTATAGAGGCATCACTTGGCAAACGAGCACCATCCAGCACCAAGGATGGGGCCCAGGTTGGTGTTGTTACTTGCTGGTCACCCCTCCTCTCACCCTTGTTGGATGACCTCATCTACATGCCTCTGGGTTGTTTGGCCCCCCTTTGGGGCTCGTCCTCCTGGGAGGGGTAGGTTCCTCCTATTTCCACCACCTCCTTACCCTTTTGATCCTTCTTCCTCTTATGGTCTGCGGAATCAGCTCGGAGGGGTTAAGAGGGTGGAGGGGTGGGAAGCCTGGTCTAGGCTGCCTTCCCCCTAGGTTAGGACTCTAACAGCTTCTGAAGAGTTGATCTCGGCTTGCGCTAAATCCCCATCTCTTCAGGAACTGTGGTGTCTTCTTAGGTGTTATTTACCTAAACCAAAAGAGGGTGGCTAGAATCGCCGACTTGAAGCTCTAGAGATAGTGGTTGGTTGAAAATGGCAAAATCATCTTCAGAGTTAGTCACCTCAACCACTTCTTTGTCTTCTTCCTCTTCCTCCTCCTTGGTGGCTGGTTGCGATGAGGTTGCCTCCTCTTTGGTAGCACGTTGGAAGGGCAGTGTTACATTTGGTATGCCTTCAGGGATAAGATCGGTGGTGAGAGTGCCTTCTGAGACAGGACTGGTGCCGAGAAAGCCCGGAGTGACAACACTGAACCGATGTAGGCGAGGGTCCTTTGCTTTGATGACGCACTTCGGTGCCTGGTAACTTTTGGAGATGGGGGTGTAGTTGAGGATTAAATATGATGCTCTAAGCTGACCATCTGTGTGGACGAACACCTTAGCCTTCAATATCTTGTCCAAGCTTAGCTGGTTGACAAGACTGAAGTTGGGAACTGTAGCGCGCTTATCTGCAAAACCATCAGGAAAAAAAAAAAAAAAAAACCATCGTCAGTAAAAGATAGCGTGAATCAAAGGAAAACACATGTACAGACGCGAACAAAAGAAAAAAAAAAGGATGATTTTGAAATAATGAACCTAAACCTAGAGCCCCACTTGGTGTCCCCTCTCTCGTCGGGTAGGGGAGGCCATCGTGCCACTCCCCCGATTAAATCAAGAAGTCCTTGTTTAGGTATTTGTTGGAATCTGGGAGGCATTGGATAAGCCAAATCTCGGGGTACCTAGATTTTAGGTAATACCCCTACCTCGTTAGGTGTTGGAGGTTGGAGGTTGTAAATCCAATTAACGTCATAATGGGTAAGACCTAAGTCCATTTTTCATTTAGGGCATCGACACTACCTAAGATCTTGAACATATTGAGGGGGGGCACATTGGGTGGGAGCTAATCTATAGGCCCTAAGGTAGTCTTTAGTAACTCTGCCCATAGGGATCCTCATCTCTTCTATAAAGGAAATCAATGGAATTACCACCTCTCCCTCTTGCCTCTCCTCATGTCATTGCCCTTCCTTATAGTACCTAATGGCTACTCCTAGAAGGATTCTATACTGAGATCTAAAGCTCTCTAAACCCTCCTCAGAGTCTACCAAATAGGCGAATCTACCTATTCCTAAGAAAGGTTTAGAGGTACTAAGAAGATTAAGAGAAGTAAGAGGAGCCAAGGAGAAAAAGACAAAAAAAAAAAAAAAAGTATATGGAAAAATAAAGTGAAAAGATTTGTGAAGACTTACAGAAAGAAGAAAACTCTCCTCGGATAGGCTTTTGGTATTTGTGAGGGCACGGGTAAGTTGGGTAAGTTTGCAGGTTCAGTGTATGATTGCTAAAATGAGAGGAATGATAGATTCGGGCAGTATTTATATTGAGAAGAAAATTACAAGCGGAAAAATTCCCGCTTGGATTCAAGCAAAATCTTCAGCCGTTGGATCTGCATCGCGTCGTAAAACGTGGGGAACATAGAGCCATAAAATTTAATGAAGGTGTGTCTCAGATGCTAAAGCGCTAGGAGCATGCCTTGGGAAGTTAAAAAGGCATCTGTGCAGTTAGAAATGATGTGTGATGTGCACAGAGTGACTATAGGGACATCGAAATCCTCCTTTCTTACCGAGGAGCCAGAAAGAAGAATCTCGAGGGGCTATTATAGAGATAATAGGCCCAATAGAACATATCTATGTACATATTGGGCTAGGGGCCCAATCTCAAGACATTAAGTAGTCCGAGGAGGAATGCCTCATCAACTAAGCAAAGCCAAGGTCAGAAGGTATGGTCTAACATCAAAAGCAACGTTCTGGACAATTTTACTAATAAGCATAAGTATCAAGAAGGAACAAGATATAGGGAGGTTATGAAATATCTAAAAGGAAGGCTGCTACCACCAAATTAAATGCTCTGCAGCTAATTCTCTGGTTGCATTAATAAGGAAGTGATACCTGAATAGTAACTTTTAGTCTTACAGCTACTACCTAAAGACTTCAGGAAGGTGTTGATGGGACAAAGATCAACACCAACAATCTGATTTGCACGTGGAAGGTAGAGATGAAAGGGGAAGATAGTATAAAATAGAAGAGAAACCCTGAGAGAAGGGGATCAAGAAATTAAGAGGAAAACACTGTAACAATCAAGAATTGAACTTGTAATCAAACTTGAGAGAAATATATAAGAACTGATCTACTCGGACTATGCCGATGACGATTTTCTTTAGATTAGACCAGTCTATCTTCATTTTCTTGTTATCTGAATCCACTTACTTGTTATCTGATTCATTAAAACCCAATTTTCCAACTCATTCTCTACAAAAAAATTCATTATATAGGGCTTTTTGGGCCTAAGTTCATTTATCCTTTGGGCTAGGGACTTAAATTGCGTCCTTACAATGACTATCTACTTCCTTACTATATTGAATATAATGATAATTTATGATTTTCCTCTCATAATTTATTCAATTTTTTTTGCAATTATTTATTTATTTTTTTTTTTTTGAGAATTGAAAATGGTTATTTTTTAGGTGCTTAAGTATTGATGAGTAGAGTTTACATTATTAATTATTAAATAAATCATATTAGGTTATCTCTTGAAAAAGTTGTACAGTACAAGCATTAGAAGTCTAACATTAGAGAGAGAGAGGGGTAAAAATGGGAAAGAAGGAACAAGAAAATGTTATGGTGATTGGAAAAAAATTTATTTAAACCTCAAATGTTATATTGGGTTGCATTTATTTGATTGTTTGACTAAATAAATTATATGTTTTTAGTGTTTATTTACTTACTTATTATATTGAATATTCCGCACAATTATAATTTAGGATTTTTCTCTCATAATTTATTTAGTTTACTGCTTTTTTTTTTTTTTTGAGTTGGAAGTTTACTGTTGTTAATAATTTATTATATGTTGTTGAAATTGGTTATTTTAGGACTTTTATTAATTAATAATTATGAGTAATAACTTTATTAGATCAATTAGATGTTATATGCGCTTAGGTATGTTTGATTGGATGGATTTTAGGAAGGATGGAAAAAAAATGATAGAAAATGAGAGAGAAAATATTATTGGAAAAATTGGTAGAGCATAAGTTTTTTCTCCCCAAACCCACCAAAATAAGGAGAAAGCTGGGTGAAAAATGCTCATAACTTGAGTGGATGAAAATGCACATGTACAAAGTGCACAAGTAGTTTGCATCTTTCTTTTTTTTCCTTGTTTTTCCTTTTGATTTTTGTCTCTCTGTTATACTATCTATCTCTTTTTTCTTTTTCTTTTTTCATCTTCTTTGGTTTTTGTCTTTTCTTATAATTCTTATTCGGTTTTTTTTTTTTTTTTTTTATACTATTTATGTTAGTTTTTTTTTTTTTTTTAAATCTTCCTTTGGGCTGTTCTCTTTAAAAAAAATTTGTCCATAAATTTTTTTTAATAAATGTTGAAGTTGAATATATTATTATTTTTGGTAGTATTGATATGCAATACTTTTAAAATATAAAAATTAATTGAGAATAGTAGTACTTGTAACAAGTTATTGATTTGAAATAAAAATTTTACGTACAAAACGATATCCAATAAATGTATATAATTTTATTTTATTTAATTGGAATTTACACTATTGGAAAAGAAATCCTAACTAGCAAACAAAAAAGGAAAAAAAAAAAAAAATCTAACAATCACTTTCGTGTGAGCATTTTTCTCACTTGAGACATCAATATATTTTAATATGACAAATATCATTTGTCAAATGAAGAGTCCCTTTCTTCTTTGTTTTTTATTTTTTATTTTTCCAGTGGAACCAAACTAATTATGCTATTTCAAGTCAATATATGTGGCTTTATAATGTAGGAAAAACTATTATTTTTCTTGAAGCACGAGAGCCGAGCTTGGTGGATAAGACTTTGGCAGTTGGCAATTCGTAATGAATGATGGTAGCTCGTTGGAATAATTTAATTGGGGTGGGTTTGGAAATTGGAAGTCTAATTTCTACAACCGACTCGGGTGGTGGGTCCCGATTCGAATCATAAATGTGAAATGTCTGCCCGAATTTCATTTCATAATCAACCTTCAAACCAACTAACAAGTGTGCTGCAAAAGCCTAACAGATACTTTCTCCTCAGTCATCACCTTGAAATTCATTTAAAAAAATACCTTTGAATTTAGGGCGTTTCCTTCTTGTAATCTTAGATTCATGGAATATCATTACAATAATATAACATTATAATGTTTGATTCATTAGTTATATTTCTATCCTATTAAGAATGTAACATTTATTTTGTTTGATTGGTTTCTAATATTCTTATTCAAAAAAAAAAAAAAAAAGTTTACAATTTTTTTTAATGAATTTCAAAAAAATATCCCTTTGAAATAACAAAAAATAAATAAAAATAAAAACTACAAAATAATTGAACACAATTTTATTTCACTTTCTTCCACTTTCTCACCAACCAAACAACTCAAGATTCATAAAAAATAATAACAAAGTTTTTCACTTACTTACACTTTCTCACTAACCAAACAATTACAATCCATAACCACAAAACAATTAAACAAAATTCTTTTTCACTTTCCCACACACTTTCTCACCTACCAAACAACTTAAATCCACTAAAAATATACAAAACCACCAACATTGAATTACTTAGCACCACTGCCAACAAAACCACTCTACCCCAAGCCATAGCCCTAACTGATAACAATTAACAACAATTCAAACGTCCCTATTTGACGCATTCGCCCTAAAGCGGGACGACCTAACCCAACCCAAGTCCAGCCATTTGCGATGGGTCACAATCGTTCGAGTTTTCACTAAGAACTTTGCTCTCAACTCTTCGCAGACTCACTTAGAAACCCGATCTCAATAGGAAAGGAAATCTTAAAATCGAAAATGATCCAATAGAGTTCTCTTTGTACTTCTTTAATTCACTCATGTGCGACTACACCTAAAAACTTGATTGATTACAATAATAAACTCAATCTTAAACTCAACTTTCAATCACTCATTGACTGGACCTATAATTTAATTACAACATGTCTTTTCGCTTTATATATATATATATATATATATCACGTTGCCCCTTTGTAACGTGGCTCGCATGCATCAAATATATTCAAAAGAAGATAAAATAAAATTTTGCATTGTTAAGTAGGGATGGCAAAGTAAGTCCAAACCCATTTGGCCGCCCAAACTCATTTGCCCACCCAAACCCACTCACTCTAATTGAACCCAAACCCACCCAATTATTAGTTGGGTTAAATGGGTATCAATCCAATTAGACCCAGTGATTATTGGGTTTTAACTAAAAACTCATTTAACCCAAAAACAATATACCTAAATTCAACCTAGCTCTTCCCATAAAAAAAAATAAATAAATAAATAAAAACCCCAACCCTCAGACATTTTCCCTTATTTTCTCGACCTCCAATCATGTTTTAGTCGGAGACCTAGTGATCTTTTATCTTTCTTTCTATTCACCACTTTGCACTGTTTGGTCTCTGAGAAAGTTTAATCTCCATCAAATTCAATACTACATTTTTCTTCAAAGTTTGAAATTGTTTTGTTTATATTTTGCTGAACCACACTATTATACTCAATACAGCTTTCTCAGATCCACGAAGTTGTCAATTCTTATATCTCACTAATGGCGAAACTCGCACAATTCTACGTCGTTTTACTCTTGGTGGTTTCCTTGGTTGGATTCTCCGTTTCTCAATCTTTGCCATTGGCGACATCTCCATCTTCGGTTCCTCAACCCAAATTTGACTCGCCGTCGTCTCCATCGTCTCCTGTTCCAGCTTCGATTCTGGCACCGACGCATTCTCCAACGAATCAGTCTCCGAGTCCATCCCCTCCATTGCCTCCTCTGGCACCAGGCTTGTCTCCAACTCCGACACCATCTGCTGATGATACAGAGGCGGGCGATGTCAACAGCAAGGAGAGTTCCGATTCGAACCACTCCTCCAGCGGTGGAAAGAGTGGAGGGAAGGTCAAGATCGCGATCAGAGTGATTTTCACTTTAGGGGCATCTTGGTAATTTTAATAATTGGGTAATTGGGTGGGTTGAGGTTTACCCATTATAATTGGTAATTAGTTAAATGGGTTTTAATGGGTGAATGAGTTTTATATACCAAACCCAATTATGCCTACCCCAAACCCACCCATTTGACACCCCTATTGTTAAGTAACCTTGCCTTAACATGAAAAGGTAACAAGAACACTACAAAACAATTTTTTTTTTCCTATTTATGATGGGAGCTATCTTAATCTTTTAGAGTTGCTGGAATAATTAAGTAATTTCTTTTACCTTCTTGAAATTCAGAATTCGCTATACACAGAGACGGAACTAGGATTCAAAGTTTTGGGGGGGGGGGGGGGGGGGGGCTTAATATAAGTTTGTTGAATTTCAAAATGTCCATTAACATCTTAATCCCATATTTATGGACAGATATATGATCATGTTGCAATGAACTGATACTTATTTTATCAATAGCAATTTTTCAAAATGTTGTTCAATGATTTTCAGAAAATAGGATATTAGTAATGACTTTTAATTTATTTTTATTCTTCAAAAAATCAAATATTGCAGTTGACTTTCTCATTATCTACGAATCATATAAAAGTTATATAAATTATAAGGATAAATTTTACATCTATGTAACATTCAAATAATTTATTGACTTGTAAATAATGAGAAAATCAATGTTTATTTGGTTTGGTTTGGCTCTAATTTTTGGAACAATGAATTTATAAGATAGAAAAATAATAATGAAGTATCTCGAAATTAATTAAATAAATAGTGAAATGAGTGTTCCTTTTATCATTTCTTACTTATCTTTTGAACCAGAATTTTGACACATATATTGATATATACTCAATCTAGCACTATAGCAAATATGTGCCACAACCCCCTCTACCCATTTAGGCAATCAAAAGTTTAGCATTCACACAACCCAACACACCTATTTTATTTTATTTTATTTATGGAAAGGATATCCACAAGTTCACACACTATTAGTTACTAGCATTCAAAAGAGAGGGGAGAGCATAGACTAGAGTAGTGATATGTGAAAAAGAAGAAGATCTAGAGTGCTTTCATCCTCATAAAAATTAAAAATTGGCAAAGGATTTACCTCACAAGCTCACACAACAAATATTAGATAGAGCAGAGAGAGGGGACTGATGAAAGATTTCAAAGAAGAGAGATCAGATTAGAGAAGGAAAAGTCTGATATGCTATATTGCCTAAAGGGTATTCTTGTTATCTAGATTTGTGATTTTTTTGATTGGTTTTTTTGGTTTGTCTGAATTTTTTTTGGGGATAACTAGGCAAAGAGTAGATTATATATATATATATATATATATTTTTTTTTTCTATTTGGGTTTCATGGATCAATTTGTAAATATTTTAGGGGAGGGGGGCCGATTATATAAATTGTGGGATCATATGTTAAAAATTTTGTTTATATGCATACAAAAGTCAAAAATTTTTTTTTTTTTTGGGGGGGGGGGGGGGGGGGGGGGGGTGGGGCGGCGCATAGCCCCCCTTTGTCCAAACGTAGTTCCATCTCTGGCTATACATTATTTCTTTTAAAATAAAATATCACGTAGAAGATTAATCATGACCCACCTAATCACTTTGAAATATTGGGCAAGACAGCAAGTACAATTCTTGTGTGAATTTTTATTATTTGCTTTGAACCGTCATAATATAATGATTAATAGACTTTGAACAAATAAATAAACCATCATATTCATTTCTATCCAGGTTCGGTTCAACCTTAGGCCACTTAGGTGATGTCTAAGGCTCATAAATAGAAGAAGACCCTTATTAAATCAAAATAACATATTATATCTATTTGTCTTACAATGTAGCAAAAATAGATAAATTAAGACTCTTTTATTGGCCAATAAAATAAATTGTCTATTTGTCCAACAATGTAAAAATTTTAATCAATAAAAATTATTTTGAAAAATTGTCCTCTTCGAATTTTATGCACTATGTTAATGTGTTTTACTCATAAATTATAATTTTCTATTATGTGATCATGTTTAATTTTTTTTTTTTTAAATTATACGTGTTTACTTGAAAATATCCATGTGGATATTAAAAACTTAACACACAGAGAGAGAGAGAGAGAGAGAGAGAGAGAGAGAGAGAGAGAGAGAGAGAGAGAGAGAGAGAGAGAGATTAATTTTTGGGTAAATTTTTTATTAGTAATAAATAAAACATAGCAAAAAAAAATGGGGGAAAAGATATAAAAAATTAAATAAACTGGAAAAAGTAAAATTACTACAAATTTTACTTCAAAAGGTTAACAAACTAATGTAGAAATTAATATAATTGGTGGAATTTAATAAAATAATAAATGATTGTCAAAAGTTTTTTTTTTTGATAAAAGGTGCTACATCAATTGATATAACAAAATTTGTAGTATCTCTATCACTCAAATAAGTATGGGTATAACTTAAGTACGGTTTTATAGGTGCAGTACATTAGGTTCCCCAATTAAATTTAAATATATTGTTTGATGATGCGTAAGATCATCAATCCTGTTAGTTCGTCCAGATGGAAATGAATCCTCATCGCTGTTCCTGCAAACCAAGGACACACAGTCTCTCCTAAGGTGGTCACCAGTGTGGTACCTATCACAAAGTCTCCGATGCCAAAGTCAGTATACGGAAGCTTTTTAAGAATAATAAGAGATTTCTGAATATCAAAGTATTTTTTGAGTGGATCATATGTACCTGGTTTGCCTCTGATTAGGGTGTATATATATAGCTTCATGGTTTCTAGCCGTTGGGGCCTTAATTGTAGTTTTAGTGCCCTTTTTGTAACGCCTCAGGACTCATGAATATGGATTTTGATGAGATTCCAACGGTCTGCACACTGGTTGGTAACTGTCCACGGCATTGAATGCTCTTATTAATGGTTCTCCTGTGTTCGTCCGTGTCATGCCAAAGTGGACGAGTATATTTGATGAGGTCGTCCAAGGAAGGTGAGTTCATCAATCCCATCATTGTTGCATCAAATTTAATTGTCATTGAAAAAGAAAACATTGTTTGTGTTTCATTGGTCAATATAACCATGTATTTGAATTTAATTTCAGTATCTAATATATTGCACATAATATTTAATTATACCTAAAAAAATTTCAATAAATATTATTCAATTAATAGTTAAATATATTAAAAAACCACACTTAAAGTTATCGGTTAAGACTCCAAAATGCATTATGCAGGCCCTGGTCATGAAAAGCTTGTCAAAAAAAGAAAAAGATTAAAGACGAAGGTGAACTGCATGTTAGCATTCGACCACATATACTATTAGCTAGCCTGATTTTGTGTAATTTATAATTTTGTATATATATTTTCCTATTTCTCTAAAACAAATTTAAATTAAATTAATTTAATTTAATCATCTCTATAAATTCACAATTATATATTTTTAATTTGTTTCAATATTATTTTGTTTATTGCTTTTGACAAAGTATAAGAGAGATGTAATACGTACGTGCTACGTACTCTACAGGCAACAATGACATAGTTTCATAGATTTCTAACATTTGCACATAAAATATTGTAAGGTTGAATTTATTCAACCATCTAATTGGCTTTATTCCGTGCCAAATTTGCTTGTAATTCAGCATTTAGTAACCCTGTATTTAGGTGGGATTGTTGTAAGGGTAGTGAGTGAGATAGTGTGAAGATTGCTCAAGAGTGTGCATGAAAACAGAGTGTCGCGGCTGGGACTCGCGGCTGGACTCGCGGCTTCAACCCGCCAGAAGATGCACACGTGCCAAGCATGCTGGAAGATGAACAGTCATGCTAGCTGGAGCACTACAGGACAAAACAGGACAACTGGCCATACGGTTAACTCGCGACTGGAACTCGCGACTTAGTCAAGCCACGAGGTCAAGCCGCGAGCCACCCCTGTTTTGGAAAAACCTGACGTTTCGCATTCCACTCCTCTTCAGTATAAATACCCTTTTAACCCACGATTGAAAGAGAGCTTCCAGAGAGAATTTTGAGAGAGAAACCCTAAAGAAAAACCAGATTGTTTCACCCACAATCTCTACCTTAGAGTCTCATCAAATTCCCTCACTCTCTTCCTCTCCATTGTCAAATCCTTGAGAGGCCTTTATACCAAACCTGGTTCTCACCATTATCATCTCAGTGAGACAGTCGTTTGGAGTTCTGGGAAGCAGTTAGGAAGGAGCCAATATTCATTGGTTGATGCTACGGTGTAGTAGCGGAATCCGGAAAGCTAGAAAAGAAAAAGGTTCGGCGCAACCTCGTTGGAGCAAGAAGCTTGGAGGGCTTAGGTGCATTGGGTAGATTAGGCTTGGAGGGTCTATTGCTGTCCTTGTATCCCAACTGTATTTTCTAGTGGATTGATTACCGCTTGGAGGGCGGCGGAGAGGTTTTTCGCCGAGGTCTTCGGTTTCCTCTTCGATAACATATCTGGTGTTATCGCTGTGTTTGCATCTTCCTTCCTCTCTATCTCTGCCTTTACATTAATCTGCTGTGGTTTATTTTGATGTGGCTTAGATAGTTGTTTAATCAATTCTATGATATAGCATATGTTAAGTTTCCGCACACTAGTTGTTTAACATATTGCTTGTATTGATTAAATTGGTTTTTGGGGGTCTAAACGTTCAAAAGTGTTTTTGTACACGTTTTTGAACTTTCAATTGGTATCAGAGCGGGTACACATCTGTTTGGTTTCATTATCATTGTGTGATCCTTGACTCCCTTTCTTTTTGAGATGGATAGGTCTCAATCCCTTAATGCACCTCCATATTTTGATGGAAGTAACTATGCATTTTGGAAGGTTCGTATGAGAGCCTTTTTATGCTCTATTGATGAATCCGTGTGGGATGCTGTTGAGATGGGTTGGACCAAACCTGAAGCAGCCAAATCCACATGGGATAAGGCAGCACTTACTGCATCTAATGCTAACAGTAAAGCACTAAATGCTATTTTCTGTGGTGTGTCTCCAGATGAATTTCACAAGATTTCTCACATTACTATTGCCAAAGATGCATGGGAGATTCTGGAAACAACTTATGAAGGCACGAAGAAGGTGAAAGATACCAAGTTACAAATGCTGACCACTCGGTTTGAGGAGCTCAAGATGAGTGATGATGAGTCTTTCGACTCTTTCTATGAGAAGTTAAATGAAGTGGTTGTCAGTAAGTTTAACTTGGGAGAGAAGATGGAGGACTCAAAGATTGTCAGGAAGATCCTCCGATCATTGCCGGAAAGCTTCCGTGCCAAAGTGACAGCCATTGAAGAGAGCAAGGATCTTGACAACATCAAGGTGCAGGAGCTAGTTGGTTCTCTACAGACCTATGAAATGTCGCTGCCAAATCAACGGAAGGGTAAATCCATTGCTCTAAAGACCACTAATGAGAAGGTGGAAGATCAAGGCTCGTCAGGAGAAGATATGGTGGACAAGGATGTAGCCTATCTTGTTAAAAATTTCAAGAAGTTTTTGAAATTCAAAAACAAAGGAAAATTTGATGATAAGAGAAATTTCCAAAATTCTGGAAGGGAGAAGAGGGATTTCAAAAGAAAAGATGGAAAAGAATCCCAATCCACACAAGGTGTTGTTTGTTTTGAATGCAACGGACATGGACACTTCAAGAAGGAATGTCCTAATTATTTGAAGTCGAAAGGCAAGGTGTATGCCACAACCTTGAGTGATTCAGACTCGTCCGACTCAGAATCTGAAGAGAGCTGTGATGGAGAAGGGAACTACTCAGCTTTCATGACTATTGCTCATGTTGAGTCTTCGGATGAATTGAATTTGCTTGTTCAAGACCTTGGAGAACATAGTGAGGATGACTCACTAGGAATTGTTGAAGAATCTGAAGCTGAAGAAGAAGAAAGCACAGCTACTCTTCAAGAAAATTACAACTCACTTTTGGAGAAATCTGGTGAATACACAAGGGTGGCCAAGGCTGCTGTGAGAAAGATGAAGAAGGCTGAGGAGGACTACAAAAGTCTCCTAATCCGTTATAGGGAGGCCAAATGCGAGATTGAAAATCTTAATGGTGAGTTGTCCGAAGCCTACACTAAAGTGAGATTCCTTGAGAATGAGGTTGTTCAAGCAAATGCAAAAATAGAGAGGGTCACCACCAAGAAGCTTGATGATGTTATATCATCTCAAAAGAGCTTCTCAGACAAATCCGGACTGGGATATACCGGAGGAAGTAGCTCAATTGGAAATGTCACTAAAGAAGTGAAGTTTGTGAAGTCCAAAGATCCAGTTGTAGCTGACTCTACTAGTGTGAACCTCGAGGTGGAGAAAAAGAAGAATGTGGTGGACCAACGGATACTGAATCATCGGAATCAGTCTATGGGCAGGTCCGAGTCTCGTGCCAAGTCACGTCCACGACCACAAAGAGGTCCTAGAGGAATGTATGTGTGCCATTATTGCGGACTTCAAGGGCACACTCGACCAAATTGCCAAAAGCTGAGGGCAATGAACAGTGCAACTCCTCAAAGGTCAGGAGGACCAAGAGTTGATAGGAGAACTTGGGCAGGTGATCAACCTAGAGAGCAACATGGAGATCCCAGAATGGTGAACGTGATGAAGATGATTGGTGCATTCACCAACTGCTTGGAAAGCTTCTCACGAAGGTTTGAAAGCCCTAACTCCCGTACCCAATCCTCTAAGGAAATCACCCCAAACGCAAGTGTCGTGTGGGTGAAAAGGGGTACTCATGCATAAGCATTACAACATGTCCATGCATTAATACTTCCTATGCTTTGTGACTATGTTTGTTCGGTATGCTTGTTGCTTTTGATTTCGTTTGTTTGTTTGTCTTCTTGTGAATATCTCTTAATTGTGTTTTATCAATCTTTTTGTTTCTTGAGTCAAAAATCCAAAAAATTACATAAAAAATTTGAAAATCAAAAAGCTTGATTGACTTTGTTGAGTTTTGTCTTAAAACTCGTTTTGCCGTGTACCTTTGTGCTAATGGCTTTGTGCATTGTCGAGCATTGCTTGTCTTCATGCACTCATATCACTATGGGAAAAATCTTGAAATCTATGTGATTGTTGTAAATAGATCTTCAAACTTGTCATGAATGATTAGTGAATGGTTATGTTGATCTTGAAACATGCATAGTCTTGTGTCTATATCTCTTCCCATTTTTTATTTTTTTGTTTTGCTAAAAAGAGCTCACTAAATGTAAATCTCCAAATGAAAAGAGATATTGAGCTGCAAAAGCCTGTCGCACATTCTAGTATTTGACTAGGAAAAAGGGTAAGCGACCTTATATCAAAAGTGAAATTTCTTTCAAAAAGGCCAAAGGCCTGTTCTTCAAAGAAAAATGTTGTCTATCCCTCTCACAATGAGAGATGATTGCCTCAAAAGATCAAATGTTATGGCTGAAAGTGGAGTCAAATGAAAGGCTCCTAGTTATGTTATCAAGTTGTGTGGGAAGTCATATATTCATATTTCTATAATTGAGATTGGTCACATGATCTAGTGCTAATTGTGTATGCCTTGGTTGAATTGATCATTGAAGCTTCACATTAGACAAAGGACTATTTCATTGTTGATATCCACACACAACACACAAGTTTAAGTTTGATAAATGCCATATTCATTTGTGTGATTGTACTTGATAAAATGTGTTTTCACATACTCAATCTTTGTTAATTCAAGCACAAAAAGATTTTTGAGTGTTTTAGGTGTTTTTGGAAAGTGTTTTGCTGAAAAATCTGAAAATTTCAAAAATACAGTTTTGCCCTGTTTTGGCGGCTCAGTCGCGGGTGCTTCAAGTCGCGAGCTTCAGTCGCATCTTCGCTGGTCAGTTTTGGCGACTTGTTCGCGAGTGGAAGGTCCAGTCGCGAGATTCACTCAGAGATTTTCGCGGCTCAGCTCGCGACTCACTCGCGGGTAGACCTTCCAGTCGCGAAAAACACTTAGAAAAATTTTTCAAAATTTTCCTCTTGAGTGCTTTGGCGGCTTGAGCTGGCGACTGTGTGGCGACTTGAACCAGTTGCGAAAATCACGTGTTTTGCAGAAACAGGAGCAGTTTTTAAACTTCTTTCAGTTTTCCCTCGAACTTTTGTAACTGTTCACCTTCTCTTAAAACTGCTGTTTTCTCCCAAACCTCTTCGTGAATCCTTTTTTCAAACCCTTTTGGTACTTCATTTCTTCTCCAAATCATCAAGAAAAGGTATGGGTTTTGATTTTTTAATCTCAGTTTCTTTTTCCTGCATATTTCTGTTACTGTTTGGATTGGTATTGTGTTCGTTATTCTTATCTCTATGTGTAATGGGTTTGGAGTATCCTGTTTTTGATATTGTTCTCACCCGTTTTCATGCTGAGCAGTCAATGTGTTTTTCATTGTTCTGAATTTTTGCTGATTATTGAATCTGAGAATCTTTTCTGAAATGGGTTTGGTGTTTATGTGACTTACTCATTACTCTTGCCTGAATATTGATGTGTGGATGTTAGGTTTCTTCATGATTGAAATATTTTCCCCATGTTCATGTCTCTGTTGGAGTGATGTTTGCTATCTGTTCTAAATGTTCATATGCTGTTTGTTATTGCATATCATGGTCGTGTTAACCTGTCTCCATGACAGTTGTTGCGTCTCTCTTTGTCTTGGTGCACTTTCACCAAGTTTGATGCACGTATTGATTTGAGTTCTGTGGTTTGTTGGAAGGATTGTTTGGGTCTGCACTATATTCAGTCTGGGTTTTTATATTGAAATATTGTTTATACTGAATCTTGTTGACAATCTTTTGTGGGGTATTGTTGCTTGGTTCTTTTCTGTTGGTCTGTTCTCTTGCAGATGTCTCGTCGATCTTCCAGGGGTAAAGACATTGTTGCTGACGAATCAGCATCCCCAGTTGCTAAAAGGACTCGTCTATCATCTCAAGCATCTCAAGATCCCAATGAGGATAGATTCAGAGTTCCCCTGAACTCACTCGCCTACTCAAATGTGTTTGACAAGTCCACAACTATAGTGGAGCGGGTAGTAGAGTTCAACACCTTAGGGACTACATTCATCCCTCGAATCTTTGAGAAACGAGACTGGGCAAACTTGTTCGGAAACTTTGATGATCCAATGGATGAGCTGGTCAAAGAATGCTTCTCCAATGCCTCTGATCTTGGACTTGTCCTCGTTTTCTGGGTCAGAGGAACAGAGTTTAATGTTACCCCAGACTCCATCGCAGATCTTCTCAGCATCACCAGACCTCAGAATGTGAATTTAACTCCCTATGATGAACGAAATCCAGAGGTTGGGGAAATTCTACAAATCCTAGGACACGATCATGAGGTGTCTAGTGCAGGAACTTCAATCAGCACCGCAAAGTTTGCACCTGAGTTGACCACACTGAAGTTGATCATGTTCACCAACCTCTACCCACTGTCCAACACTACATTCATCAATCTTGGGAGAGCTATATTTCTGTGTGATCTCATTATCGGAGCCCCCATTGATATATGTGCTCACATCTACTACAACCTGAGGAAGACCGCTTGTCGATCTACAGCTCGAGGAATCATTCCATTTTGCAGTCTCGTCATGAAGCTCATCCTTAATGCAGGCATTACTCCTCCTGCAGATGGTAAAATGTTGACTCGTCAACGTCCCATTTCTTTGTTCACTCTTCAAGCAAGCAGAAGTCACTCCTCCAAATCACCAAGACATGCTCACATCTCTCCGGGTCCTTCATTTGCCCCTGACTCAGAGACACCTGCACATACCACATCTGCATCTCGTGATGTTCCTGAAGCTTCACCGGCTGGTTTTCCGTAAGCACAAACTGCTTCTCCTACTGACAGAGTCGGCAGTGTTCTTGAGCATATTCAGAAACGGATTGATGAGCTTGTGGCACTTCTCTACTCCACAAACAACCATGTCCAAATGCGACTCGAGACTATGGAGAATCAGCTAGATGAGATTCAAAGAAAGTTGGACGAGAGTCTTTAGCTATTCGTGACAAAAAGGGGGAGAGCATTCAGTAAGGGGGAGAAAAGTTCAAAGGGAAGTGTGCATAGCGATAGGGGGAGTACACACACACACATATTTTTGTTTTCGTCTTATCTTCTAAACTAATGGTTATTTTGGTTTTGATACACTGTGTTTTGGTGTATAACTGTTTCTAACTTTCTTCATATACTCTTGGATAAACTTTTATATATGTTTAATGATATTATTCAGGTTTTTGTTAGTTTGTACCCATATGCTTTTGTAAGCTTTGAGGGTTTATGTTTTATGCATAGTTTGTAGGCCTTGTGGTATGTACCATGCTTAAGTGCAGCCTTTATGCTATGTGAAATCAGTATTTTAAATCTAAATGTTCTGCATTGTGGTTTATGTACTGTCACTCTTGTGCCCTTGTAGGATTGTTCCTAGATGCATATGCCTTGTGTGCTATGCATTGGTTGAGTGTTGTACATACAAGTGTCTTGTCTTGTGCTTGTTAACTTGTATGTCCTTGTGTTCATTCCAAGTGTGAATGAACACTGTGATCACTACCTTGTGGTGTTCACTTGGTTGATCAAGCCATGGTTTGTTCTTTAACTCCATCTTATGCTTGATCTTATATTGCCTGTTTCATATGCATTTATAATTTTCTGCTTACAATGATCATGGTGTATTGTTGTGTTTCAGGAGTTTATGTTCATATGATTCAAGTGCTTCACAGCTTCTAGAATTAGGTGTGAGTGAGTTTTGATCAACTGTTCCCAACTCACATGTTAAGTCTAGAGTCTGTTTTAGGGTTTTGTCACGGAATAGCCAAAGGGGGAGATTGTAAGGTTGAATTTATTCAACCATCTAATTGGCTTTATTCCGTGCCAAATTTGCTTGTAATTCAGCATTTAGTAACCCTGTATTTAGGTGGGATTGTTGTAAGGGTAGTGAGTGAGATAGTGTGAAGATTGCTCAAGAGTGTGCATGAAAACAGAGTGTCGCGGCTGGGACTCGCGGCTGGACTCGCGGCTTCAACCCGCCAGAAGATGCACACGTGCCAAGCATGCTGGAAGATGAACAGTCATGCTAGCTGGAGCACTACAGGACAAAACAGGACAACTGGCCATACGGTTAACTCGCGACTGGAACTCGCGACTTAGTCAAGCCGCGAGCCACCCCTGTTTTGGAAAAACCTGACGTTTCGCATTTCACTCCTCTTCAGTATAAATACCCTTTTAACCCACGATTGAAAGAGAGCTTCCAGAGAGAATTTTGAGAGAGAAACCCTAAAGAAAAACCAGATTGTTTCACCCACAATCTCTACCTTAGAGTCTCATCAAATTCCCTCACTCTCTTCCTCTCCATTGTCAAATCCTTGAGAGGCCTTTATACCAAACCTGGTTCTCACCATTATCATCTCAGTGAGACAGTCGTTTGGAGTTCTGGGAAGCAGTTAGGAAGGAGCCAATATTCATTGGTTGATGCTACGGTGTAGTAGCGGAATCCGGAAAGCTAGAAAAGAAAAAGGTTCGGCGCAACCTCGTTGGAGCAAGAAGCTTGGAGGGCTTAGGTGCATTGGGTAGATTAGGCTTGGAGGGTCTATTGCTGTCCTTGTATCCCAACTGTATTTTCTAGTGGATTGATTACCGCTTGGAGGGCGGCGGAGAGGTTTTTCGCCGAGGTCTTCGGTTTCCTCTTCGATAACATATCTGGTGTTATCGCTGTGTTTGCATCTTCCTTCCTCTCTATCTCTGCCTTTACATTAATCTGCTGTGGTTTATTTTGATGTGGCTTAGATAGTTGTTTAATCAATTCTATGATATAGCATATGTTAAGTTTCCGCACACTAGTTGTTTAACATATTGCTTGTATTGATTAAATTGGTTTTTGGGGGTCTAAACGTTCAAAAGTGTTTTTGTACACGTTTTTGAACTTTCAAATATAAACTTAAAACTTTATAAATTAAAAAAAAAATGATTAGCGATTAAAAGATATATGAAGCTCTGAATTGAAGGACCATAATATTCTAAAGAATATGATCATTGAGAGATGTGATTCACGAGAATGTTGACCAACGTTTTTTTCTTTTTTTCTTTTTCTGGTCCACATCACATGAAAACTGCTTAGAGATCGGCCGGCTGATTCCACAAAACACATTTTACATGAAAATCATCCTCTATCTCTTGAAAATCGTTTGGTGGTCCACATTTTACACAAACCTTATTAATTAACTTAAAGTAATGATAAGGCCTCTAACAGTTACGAATATTTCTAAGATGATTGGCTTACTGACGAATTTGTGCATCGTTACATTTCATGAAATCGTTCTCTCATGTGTGATACTTATAGATGGATGAGTTCTATAATGAGGATAACTTTATGAGTGAATCTATAAGATGATTTTTTTGTAATGGTAGGAGATAATATAACCATTTTCTTTCTTTGGGTGAGTATATAAACAATTAGCCATAATCTTCCAATAACGGGTTTATCGGAATTTGCTAATTAAACATGAGACATAAACTGGTTGATTGACTAATAAGTTGGACAAGATTTTCAGAGTGTGATATTTTCTCTAACATCAAAAAAACAAAGGGACCACACAATATTAGTGTTGTATGGCTATAATGTTTTGATTGATTTGTTTTGTAGTTACTCTTATAATTAATACTTTTAGGTTAAAGTGTAAACTACACTTTTGGGGATCCTTAAATTTTATTCTTTGAAATCATGTTCTATTTGCCATCTATCCATATTTTTGTTAAGTATCACATAAATTTGCCACATATTTTTAGTTTATCTAATAAAATGATGTTGTATAATGAAAATAATATGATACTATGTTTTATTGTATGAACAAAATAAGCGTGGCAAGCTCATGTGATGTTTTACGGAAAATATAAATAGAGGGGTTGCTAATGAAAATAGAATATAATTTTAGCAGGTAGAATCTAAATTCTGAAATTTCATGGTATAAAATTCCAATACCTCCAAATCTATCTTACTAGTGTAGTTAATACTTTAGCCTGTTTATATATACACAAGATCTATATTTCGAAATCTAACTGCAAAATTTCAAGAATTAACACGTTATACTGCCAGTTAATGTGTATGACATTACCATCGCACACTCTTGGTGCGATGGTCACTCCACAAATATAAGTGTTTGGGGTATGACATTACCATCGCATATTCTTGATGCGATGGTCACTCCACAAATATAAGTGTTTGTGGAGTGGGAGGGACAAAGGCCAAAATTTAAGTTTTCAAGAGGAGATTTCACATACATATACACTTAGATTATGTTAGAGTAGAATTTCTATCTTGTATATAATAAAAAAAATGGGCATGACATTATTTCTATCATAATAGAGGTTATTTATTTATAGTTAATTAATTACTACAAAATCCTGAGATTTTGGCCTAAATCTGTAAACATAGTTGCAAAGTAACTTTTATTATGATTGTTTTTTGCTTTCTTGTACTACAAGATCTATATTAGTTTTTCAAATTTTTTTCTTTATTATTATTTGCATGTTGAAACAGTTTGAAATTTGAAAGAGATGGGTGCGATATGAAACATTTAATGTTATATCAGACATTCACATGATAAAGACAGACAGCCGTGGCCTTTGGAGAATTGAGAGGATTCGTAGACTTTACTGGCAGTGCGTGGACTGTGTCTGTGGAGAAGCCAGTTGGGCATTCAATAAATAAGGATGTTTTCTTTTCCCACCGCCTTGATGGGGATTTTCGAGGATTAAAAAAGAATACCATTGAACACGCATTCATGTATCATATCTCTTGTTGAGATTATCCAATAATAAAAAATTAATTAATTGTTGGTTAAAGTAAATGGTACAGTGTACAGGGGCAAGTCTTTTCCAGTTCAACTACCATCTTTTCATGTGCAATTACGGACCTTTTGTCTTACAAATTTTTTTCACTTTTTATTTCTCATATATTTTTTCTTAACTTTTTTTTTTAATTAACAATTGAGATTGAAAATTATTTTTTACAACTATCAATTTCAGTCATTTATGGTAATTATATCCGGTGAATAGTACTGATGTGATCCCAAAATTACCTCTAAACATCAAAATCTAAAATTACTAATTTAAAAAAAAAAAAACTTTAACAGGTTTTTATTGTTCTAACAATATAAACTAAGAATTTTTCTTCTTAAAAATAAATATTAAAAACATATCACATTTTGATGTGAATTAAATTAAAATTTCATCCAAACACAAATGGTGAAAAACTAAAATATATATTTTCTATCCTCCCAACCAAACATAGTCTTAAAAAATAGGAAATCCAATTTTATTAGGTTTATATATATATATATATATTATGTTTTTTTAAAATCATCTATTAATTTGAATCCAAATTTGAACTTCTCTCTCTTGCAACTCCCACTCCCTTTGTGATCCTTCACTCCTAGTTGGTTTCGAGGTGCTCATATTCAAAACTGACTAGTTTAGTTTTGTCCAAAATTTTCCTCTAACCTCAATTGAAGTAAACTAATTTAGTCCTAAGCCGAATTTTTGAGCTAATGTTTGAACTAAAGGTTTGCATTATCGAGAGTTCAATTCAACACATCACTAAAAAGGAACCACATATGTCTCCTTTTTGGAAGTGTATTTTGATCCCCACTAGACATCCATCGCCCTAAACATGTAGAACGACCATCTCATTTCATTTGCTTGAATTTAATTTCCTACAAAACAATTTTATGGACAAAGATTAGGATTTTATTTTTGCTATGTGTGAGACTAATGAACATTAGTGAAGGCCACTTTTCAAATTAGGTAAGAATGAGTGTCTAACATCTTCTTGTTTAGGGCCGGCCTTAGGCCAAGGCCACTTAGTCCATCACCTAGGGCCCCCTACTAGAGAAAGGTTCTCAAATTTGGTGCAAAATTATATATATATATATATATTTTTTTAAAAAATATATTTTTTGGAGATGTAGGAAAAAAAATTAGCTTTACATTTTTTTTTTCTACAAAAATTGAGTAATGATAGAGATAATACAATTTTAAATACATGAGTCTTACAAATATATATGTCACTAATCACAAAAAATAATTCTGATAGGAAAATGTTAGAAATACTATAAATTTTATTTCAAAACCTTTACAAGTTGATGTGACAACTAACATGATTTATGGACGTCAACAACTTATTAAATGCATTTTTAAATTACTTTTTGTGATTGGTGTTACATCTTTGTAAGTCTCATGTTGTAAAATTTATAATATCCCTAATATCATTCATTCAAATATTTGTTTATTATTTTCTTGAAGTGTCACTAATTACATTCATTACTACATTGTTTGTAAGTTTTTTTTATAGTAAAATTTGTTATAACTTTAGTATTTTTCCAAAAAAAAAGCATATTACAAAATTAAAAGAATGAAATTTTGTTATAAAAAAAATTACCATATTAAACACTAGTTAAATATTATCTAAATGATAACAAAAATACCTCATTTAAATATATTGCGTTAGGCTTCCAAATTTGTTGGGCCACCCCTGTTCTTGTTCTCATTCCCTAATTCCAAACCTAGCTTTGGATATGAAGAGTTAGATCTTTGTCTTTGGGATTAAAGTAGTTCTCAACTCATCCAAAACTAAGTGGTGACTATTTTTTCCCACTGCTTTAACCCATGACATTTATGGCATACTCTTTTGAAGGTGTTAGAATTTGTCAATGGTAGTGTTAGTTTAGAGAAGGTCAAAATGGGGATATACCCCTTTTAGCCAAATTTTGCAGTAAAATGCCCTCTGTCTGAGATTATTTAAGGATATGCCCCTATTTTAAACTCAATTTTCTAAAAATCGAGTTTTAATGAAAAACTCAATTTGTCGAAAATCAAGTTGTTAGAAAAAACCAGCATGAAACTCAAGTTCCATGATTTTTTTTTTTTTTTTTTTTTTTTTAAGTTTGATTGCTTATAACTCGATTTTCACCAAATCGAGTTTCAAAACAGGGACATATCTCTGAATAGTTTTAGACAGAGAGCATTTTGCTGGAAAGTTTGGCTGAAAAGGGTAAAACCTAATTTTGGCCGTTTAGAGAATGAGGACGTTGTTGATGTGGGAATAGTTGTGTATGTGGTTTCTTTCTTGTCCCTTTGATTTTTGTGTTTCCATCTTAGATTTCTCAAATTATCTCTAAGATTAGGGTTTTAAAAAAAAAAAAAAAAAAAACATTTAAGGGAGATTATCTCTTATATTTTAAAGGGAAAGTTAAAAATTCTATAGAAGACAAAGGATAAAGGCGACTATAACCCATTTAAAAGAAAAAGAAATAAAAAATTAAAAAAAGTGTACATATCTTTTTTTTTTTTTTTTATCATATCTTCATGGGTACAAAGAAAGAAATTAATTTCCTTTGACTCACTACAAGGTTTTGGAAAAGGAAAGAATGGTATTGTCCCCTCGCATGCGTGATATGTTCTATTGTATTTTGTTACACCTAGTCGCCAACCAATGCCAGTACAAAACTACATAAAAATCACAGCGCAGCAACAGCATAATAATTTTTTTTTGGACATATGAAATTCGATGATTTTTAAATGAGATATTGGTGAATATACGACAACATAAAATCTCAGTGTAACAACTACGTAGTTGTTACACTGAGATTTTATGTTGTTGTGTAAGAATTCGGTGATTTTAAAATATGAGATCATCTTTTTCTTTTACTACTACTATAATAATTCTTCTAGAATGCTATTAGTTTAGTCATGCGCAAATCAACTCCATTATATTTAAGCTTATATTCTATATATATAGAACAACACAGTGATCCATATGGAAAGGGAATGAAAATTTCTTATGAGTAAAATAAGAATTAATGGCTTACTTACTTTGATTCTTAAAGCGCGCTCGTCTATCATGATCCATGTGACATGAAGAAAATGCATGAACGTGCAGTTAAAGCATTATAAGACCGTTGGCCTTGTTGCTTTAGTTTATTACAGTGTCAAATTAAACGACGTCAACTCTAGTGTCGGTATAGGTGAAACAGAACATTGAGGAAGAGTTACAATTCTGACTTTTTCAAAGTTGTATATACAACAAATGGAAGGGGCCAAAATGGCCAACTAGCCCTAAAATCGTAAGTATATAGTTAGTTGGCTTTGTTTAGAAACATAATAGCATACTAGCATCTCGAGTCTAAAAGACTCGATTTTGGCGTTCAAAATCGAGTCTTTCAGACTCGGTTTGCAGCTTGGATCAACTCTGATGTGGCAGAGCTGCCACCTGGCATCCACATGGAAATCGAGTCTTAGAGACTCGATTTCCAATCCAAAATTTTTTAAAAAAATTCTAAGTCTGTACATGCCAGAAATACCCAAAACAAATTTAACAAACTTTGCCACTACGCAGATCAGATCAGAGGGAGAGAAAGAGAAACTACCGCTACTCAGATCAGATCAGAGGGAGAGAAAGAGAGAACCTCACCAGCGCGGCCTGGGGCTCGCGCCGGCCAGCGTCGCGCGCTGCCAGGGGCTCGCGCCGGCCAGCGTCGCGCGCTGCCAGGGGCTCGCGCCGGCCAGCGTCGCGCGCGGCCAGGGGCTCGCGCGAGCCCCAGGCCGCGCGCGACCCAGGCTCGCGCGAGCCCCAGGCCGCGCGCGACCCAGGCTCGCGCGAGCCCCAGGCCGCGCGCGACCCAGGCTCGCGCGAGCCCCAGGCCGGCGCGAGCCCCTGGCCGCGCGCGACCCAGGCTCGCGCGAGACCCAGGCGGTTTCTGTTTCTGGTCATGCCGCGCGCGACCCAGGCGATCTCGATCTTCTCTCCCTTTCTGTTTCTGATTTTCTTTTCTTTTTTTCTTTTCTCTGGTTTTTCTCTGATGCTCTTCTTTTTTTTCTCTGGGTTTTGCTCTGGTGTTTGGTCTGAGTTGGTGCTATTTGTAGGCGTTAGAAATCGAGTCTTAGAGACTCGATTTCCATGTGGATGCCAAGTCACGCCTCTGCCACATCAGAGCTGATCCAAGCTACAAACCGAGTCTGAAAGACTCGATTTTGAACGCCAAAATCGAGTCTTTTAGACTCGAGATGCTAGTATGCTATTATGTTTCTAAACAAAGCCAACTAACTATATACTTACGATTTTAGGGCTAGTTGGCCATTTTGGCCAATGGAAGGGTCAAATGTTATTGTGAAGAGGCATTCAAAAGAAGCAGATGATAGATAACGTACAACTTCACGCCTATCTTGAAGAAAATGTTTTACATTTTTATAAACTTTAAGTGGGTCTTTGAAAAGCATTCATCAACTTGCACATAAAATACGCAGTAGGTAATCTTAAAAACTTCCAAGTTTCAACAAATTAAGGCAGTGTAAAAAGGTTGTTTGTTTTTTTCTTTCTTTCTTTCACACTAGTGGGTTCTTACTTCTTCAGGCGACTTGTTTTCGTTGAACAATAGGCGCACTACGTACAGTTTTAGTTGGAAGCTGAAGCTCATCACCTGCTGTCATTGCCCAAGAACAAGGATCCATAAAAGAAGATTCGTTTTATTATTTTTTTTCATATTTTTGGATGAACATGAAAGAAGAGTTGTTAATTCTTCTATTCCTCGTTATAAATTATTCAGAAATACATTAGGAGGACCACGCAGTAAATGTTGGTCCTCCCACTCAATAAATAATTTGTATTTGTCAACAGCATTTTTATTTATTTTTAAATCTTATTTGCTTAAAGCTTTTTTGGAATTTCAGTTTTTTAAGTACAATGGTACTTTAACCAACTTGCATTCAATTTTTTTTAGTCAAAATGACCCAATTAACTTAGTTACAAATCTAGGTGTGATGCTAGAATCATAATTTTTATCACAATTTACTTACGTAGCAAATTAATCGTGAATGGTAGAGTAAAAATGGGAATCCACAACTCCACCACTCATAACTTGTCACATAAGTAAGTTGCTGATGGTCCTAACATTTTTCTAAATCCATTTAAAAAAAAAATCCTTCTTAATCACTGTCTTCGGCTCGTCAACCACAACCACCCCCTTCACATAGTATTTCATGGGGCTTTCTCATAGATCTATTTTGCGTCGCGAATATTACCAAAACTAAATTGCCGCAAACCTATTATTGATAAGCAATTTTTGGAACCAATCTTCATGCCAGTATTATTCTCATCCGATGAGTTTTGATCATGGAGTTGTGTTTAAGAATTTGAGTCATTTTGAAATGGGATTTGGGAATTGGGTTTTAATAATTTTTAGGATTCCATGGTATCAAATGGTGGGTCGAATGGGATTGCTGGATATGGAGGTTTTGGTGGGAGATGTGAAGGTGGTGGTGGTGGGGCCGAAAATAGTAATGGCTAGAAAGGCACAAACACCACATGAATTTTAGCTCAAAACCAAACTATTTTTTTCATAGAAGACTGCACATTTATTCAGGAGAAACAACTATATCGGCTAAAATTATAGCCAAAATCAAACTGACAACCTCATCAGAATAAAAACTGATTTATCAAAGACACTATTATAACTTCACTTAATAAAAAGAATCACCCAATAGTTTTAACTTAATAATAGAATTACTATTACTTCAATTTTATACAAATAGGACTAGAATAAAATAAATTTTAAAACGAAAAACAATAAAAACTTATTTATCTAAGATTCAAATACCACTTCACTTAATAATTAAATCATAAAAAGTTTCAACTTTCACAAGAAAAAAAAAAACGATTCACTTTACATCACATCATTAATAATTTTTTAGGGTATTTGAAGTATAATATATTTTTAAAAAAAAAAAAAAATCTATATTCGACCCTTGAGAATAATTTTTGGGGAAAAAGAACAAGATTGGTTTGTCAGTGACTAGCTGTTGAGAGAGAGAGAGAGAGAGCTTTATTGGAAAGATGAAAAGACTTTTTTAAGTAAATAATAGGAAAACGTTTTTTAAGTTAAAGAGAGAAACAGATCCAAAAGTATATGGTTTCTTCTTCTTTTTGCCTATACATGGACTACTTCCATAAGAAAAATGGGAATGTGATATTTGTTCTTAATTGCTAAATTTATATGGTAATGTTATATTAGGTTGTAATTTGTGGTCATGTACAAAAAAAAAAAAAAAAGACATTTTACAATAATGAATCAGTGATAATAAAGTAGTTTTACCTCAATGAATGAGGTGGCTACGGTCATTTTAATTTTTGCACTAAGTATTGATTATGAATGAGTCACTTAACTTCAAAAAAAAAAAAATAAATAAAATAAATTAGACACGTGTTACAAAATTAGGCAAAAATTAAAAACTAATTTTCATTGAATTTTTGCTTTTCATTTTTTATTTTTTTCTGAATAATATATTAATGATATATGAATATAGAACAAAATAATGGGCCCAGGTGCCCAAATGGATAACTGGAGCTGCACATTAAAAGGAACTGGGGTTTAAGGAAGGAGCAGTGGAGAACTATCATTGTGTAAGCCATAGCCCAACGCTTCAGTTTGGTGTTTGGGCCCATGTTTGAGCTGTAATAGAGAGTAAGCTATTCTGAACTTTTGCAAGATCCTGCACAGCCCAAACTAAAATCTCCTGAATTTGCATGATGATGTTGTCCTGGTATTAAGCCCAGACCTCCCACCATTGGATTAGAAAAGTGGCCCATTTATTCTTCAGTAACATCTGTAAGAGATATTAATCTCTCTTTCTTTTCTTTTTTAAATTTTTAAATTTTTTTATGAATCTTCTATTTATAACCTGTGTGCCCCGGTTGATGGATTTTATAATTCTAAGTCAAATCTACTAGAACTAGGCCCAAGTATGGTTATACAGTCTTTTATTACGTTATCTTAAACTTTACTGCGTTATCTTAAACTTAAAAGCACGCACATCAATGCTTGATATAATAAAAAGGACAAAGTTTAGCTACAAAGTTTAACTATTACCTTATTTAATTTTTTTTATTGGAAGTAAATTTTGACAAATTCACCATTGGATTACATCTGCTTTTTATATTCTCTATGCTTGAAAAATTTCAAGAAAATTAAATATCAATAACTATGTTATCAATAAATTATTTAAATTGTAAGTTTTTGTAGTTTAAAATTATGGATAAAATATAATCATATAGATCATATAGTAAATAATATCCGATTGACACAAAATTTGACATATGTATTAAGAGCGGAAAGAACATAAAATTCAATGATTAGATTTTTAAAATATGTAACAATGTTTATTTTATTAAGTGAGGTTGAAGCCTTAGGTTACAATCAATTTTGTAACTAAACTTTGTCCTAATAAAAATAGACCGTATTTTAGCTAATTAAGTTCAAAATTCACTTATTTTCTAAAAAAAGAAGAAGTAAAAATTCACTCACGGATTATGCAAAATTGTGTAAAACTATATAATTGCTACAATAGTTATGTACATTTACATTAACATTATCCATTTTACATGTAATTTTTTATTATTTTTTTTACGTATTCTGAAGATAAAAGAAGAGAACGAATAATAATTGTTATGTGTGTAGAAAAAAATAATTAAAAAAATTTGAAATTTAAATAAAATATAGTGTAAAATAGATAATTTAATTGTAAAGTGTTTTAAAAAGTGAGTATGTGAAATAAATATATAAAATAAATTCTTTTGATAAACTAAAAAAATAATTTGTTGGACAAAAGAAACTTGAACAATTTAATACGAATGTTGTTACGACTAATAATATTAAAATTGTCATTGACACGTTGGAGATAAGGAAGCAACATGGTTTCTTTTCTTTGAAGGACTCAAATTGTTGTGTGAAAAAATAAAAATAATTAAAAATTTTAAGATAAATTGATATTTTAATAAAGTATAGTATAAAATAGATAAATATAAAATAGATTGACATGGTAAAGTGTCTTTTCCTTATAGAAAAACATAATACCCTAAACCTTAAACCATAATCCAAAAATCTCCTATAATGAATTGTATAATGATTGGAGTTATGCAAGTGAAGAAAAAAGGAACAACATAAGCAAAAAATTGATACATAGATTAAAAACTTTTTTTTTTGAGGGAATTTTTGTATATGACTCCACTCCTGATGATAACTCTTTATCATTAGACCAAGATATTAATCAGTTTTTAGTCTAGGCGAGGATTGAATCCTAAATCTCTTATACAACTATCAGAACTTTACTAATTAAACTAACTCAAACCCACTCAGAAACTTTAGATTCGAGTGTTTTGATATTTGAACATATGAAATAAATATAAAAGAGATTTATTAGACAAAAGACACTGAACGATTTAATACGAATGCGGTTACGATTGATAATATTAAAATTGTCATTGACCCGTGGGAGATAAACAAGCAACGTAGTTTCTTTTCTTCGAAGGACTCAGTACCGTATGTCGCTCGCTAAAATTTTGCGCGTAGATCAACGCGAAGTAACATAGGCTGTGAGCGTTGACGTGTCAACACCCCACATCTCCTTGTGACGTTAATCCCCGAAGTTTTCCTTATGTGTGAACCCAAAACACAATTGCTTCAACATCTCAACCAATCATCAATTGCCTCATCACAAAGAAAAATATCAAACACGTGAAAACCTCTCAAACCTTTTTTTTTTTTTCCTCTTCTCTGGGTTCTTCACGTAATAAGGTGTGCTATTTCACACGGAAACAAGGTCCGCAAGGAAAGACTCTTTCTAATTTTGCCAAAGCACCCTATACAATATAAGCTGTCACACGACCAAATTGAGAACAAGTCTTTATATATTTGTTTGTGTTTTTTATTGTTTTCATTCTCTACTATTAATATCCAAATTTGTTGTTAAGGATTTTACACATTTTGGGATATGTTTATGTTTGAAAGTTAACAAAGAAGAAGATGAAATGGTCGCCATGGGCAGCTGGGGTTGTAAAGAGGTTGCATGTGAAGGTGAACCAGTTCAAGCTTGAAGGGTTTTGTGAACAAAAGGTAGAAGATGATGGTGGTGATGGTGATGAAGATGATGATAAGATTGTGGTCATTGCGATGAAATGGAAAGGACCTAAAGCTGGGCTTGGACTTGTTCCATTTCCATTTTATAGAACATCAACGCGTCAAAGAGATTACACCAACCAAAGATGCTCATCGAACAAAGGCCAACCCATTGAATGGGACGATGAGTTTGAGAGTGTGTGCAGTTTTTCGATCTCCAAAGATGGTTCTTTTGGTCCTTGGGATGTTACTTTCAACGTCTTATATGTAAGTCTTTTTCATTGATGTTTGGTTTTAATATTTGTTTTGTACGTTAATTGCAATAAAGGCATTGATTTTTTTGTTTATTAAATATTAATAGGGAGAGAAAACAGAATCAAGGAGCAAATTGTCGGTTCTGGGCAAGGTATCATTGAATTTAGGAGAATTGGCTTCGAATATGAAGTCTCATCAAATGGAAAGAGAGCTTCCCGTGACTTTACGTGACGGTCGTTTGTCCACGGATGCTACCCTTTTGGTATGTATTGTATTATATGCCCAGTTTCATTCTTTTTTTTTCTTTTCTTTTTTTTCTTCTAAAAACAAGGTTCCATTCTTTTTAATTTACGTCCAAAATTTATAAAAAAAAAAAAAAAAAAATCATTATTTTCAATCCATAGTCTTTACTTTTTCTCCCTCTGTTTTGATTTTTGAAGCGCGTGTTGAACAATATTGACAAGATAGCTTTTTTAGTTTATTTATTTAACCAATAAAATGGATAAAAATGCTTAGCTTAAAAAAAAAAAAAAAAATTGTGGGTATCCTAGCTGTTCTAGCTTCAAGTTGAGTAAAGCCAGTTCTGTATCTTCCATTCAAAAAAAATAAAAATAAAAAAATGAGTAAAGCCAGTTGGTTTTACTTTGGTTGAGTGTAAAGCTTTTCTTGGGCTGATAAAGTTGTAAAGCCAGGTTTTAAGTAGATTTAGATCTCTAGATTTTTTAGGATACTTTACCAAATATGTTTCCTTAAATTTTAATAATTTTTTAATGATTTAATAGTTTAGATTTTGTCAGCATTTTATTAATAATAGTCTTAATTATTTTGTTTGCAACATTATTTTATTATTTTAAAAATATTGTTAGTGAAATACTGACATGACAAAATCTAAATCATTAAATCATTATAAAGAGTAGTTAGGATTTAAGAAAATTTATTAATAGAATATCTTAGAAAATCTAGAAGATCTGAACCCGGTTAAGGCCATCTTTGTTTAGCCACGCCCTAAGAGTACAGACTGTGAAACTTTGTCCTAATTTTCCTTAAAAATCTACAGCTAGATACTTACCGAAAATAGAAAAGAAAAAGTAAAAGACCTTGTAGCTATTAATGTTAATGTTTCAACCATCCCCAACCATCTGATTGTTTATACAGTTATACTTTTATGTAACATGTCATAAAACTTTGACCAGTTCGTAGTTACCTATAATTGACCGATTGACCTGATATTCTAATGTTGTTATTATTTGAATGGCTTGTGTAGGTATCTATGAGCTTTGTGGAGGTGAGAGATTCTCATGAGTCGCCAAGAATCACTGTAAACTTCGTGGAGTCAGACACAGTAAATGTGTCGGTCACAAAGTTGAAGGGTGGTTTAAACACGAGGTTGGAGTCGGAGAAGGAGAACAACAAGAACCAGAAGGCTTTTAGTGGCAATTACTTGGATATGCCAGCCGTGACTGACTCAGATGGATCGAGTGAGTCTATTTACACAAGTGACAATAGCAATGTAGACTTAACTTTGGTAGCTGACTTGGAATCCTTCTCGAGATCAAAGACTCTGTCTCGCTCCTTTCGAAAAACTGGGTTTTTCTCTTGGAAGAGAAGGCGATTGAGTTTTAAATCCTTCGGTTCACTACGGGTATGTCTCTCTCTCTTTTTTTTTTTTTTTTTTTTAAAGGTCATAGCTGTACTTTGCATGTAAAATTGAATAAATGTAGAGACACACCTAATTTTATATCTAACTTTATAACTTGTTGATGTTGAAGTGGTCAACAATAAATGATAAACAATTTATACAATAGGATCGATTCAACATGTTGTAAAGCTCTCATAAAAAAAAAAAAAAAAAAAATGTTGTAAAGCTGAATGTGTGTGCAGTATTGTTGTGTAAAGTTTAGTTATTAAATCTATGAACAACCAACATAGATATACACAAATGAATCTGTAATCTTAGAGAGAAAATTTCATTTTATACCCCATAACTTAGGAGTATAATAATTAGGGTAAATTGCAAATTACACCTCTAAAGTTTGGGAGTGATTGGATTTTACATTTTCAAATTTCAGAATTTGGATTTTACCCCCTGAAGTTTGAGGTGTTTGGATTTTACATTCGAACGTTTTAGAACTTGGATTTTACCTCCTAAAGTTTAGAGTTGTTTGGAACACCCCTAAATTCTGAAACTTTAGGATGTAAAATCCATACATCCTAAAACTTTAGAAAGTAAAATTCAAACACTCCCCAAATATAGGGAGTAAAATCCAAATTCTAAAACGTTAGGATGTAAATTCTAAACACTACCAAACTTCAGGGGTAAAATCCAAATTCTAAAATTTCAGGGTATAAAATTCAATCTCTCCCAAACTTTAAGGGTGTAATTTACAATTTACCCTAATAATCTATATATATATATATAAAACCGAAGCCTTTGCTGGCACCACAATTTTCCACGTCAGCATAAAAAAAATAAATAAAAATTATAACTCCTCAAAACCCTAGCAACCTTACCCCTCTCTCAAGTTAAGAAATATAAAGCCACAGAAATATAAAGCCACGGTTTCTGCAAACTCTCTCTTTCTCCAGACGTAGGAAGTCCTAAAGTATTCAAGATCTACAAAACCCTAGCAACCTTACCCCTCTCTCAAGTTAAGAAATATAAAGCCATGGTTTCTGCAAACTCTCTCTCTCCAGACGTAGGAAGCCCTAAAGCATTCAAGATCTTTAGCTTATAAAGTTCAGCTTTTGTAAGGTTAGTTTGTTTATATATTTAGTCCTTATGTTTAGGTTTAGGTTTTAAGAGATTTATATATTACTACTATGTGACTGAATTTCCCATGACATCAGTTTTATATATTTTTTTTTTAATTTGTTTTATGTAAGGTTAATTTGTTTACATCAGTTCTTTATCTCAAAGATAAGACTTTTATTTCTACCGCAAGAACTATTTAGGTATGTATCCCTTGCAAGCACACATGAACTTAAATTGTCTTTTAATCTATGCATGCTTTATTATTTTCTAATAGTTTTCCCGTGCATCGCACGGGTTAGCGACTAGTTAAATTAATCATATAACTCCAAAAGCAATAAATTAAACCATATAATTCTAAAAATAATTAAATAGTGAAGTTTTAAAAAGTAACAGATTAAACCACAAAGCACAAACGCAATATCAAGATTTTTTTTTTTTGAGAATCACAACATCAAGATTTAAGTGGTTATTTTTTAAACTATAGAATTTAATTTATTATACCCCTAAATTATATGGTTTTAAATGTAATTTTCACAATGACTTTTCATTAATAATCAATACACTATATCAATAGGATGATGCAATGTGTTGGTTTGATTAATTTATAGGGGCCGGTACTATTCTCATGCCAATAATTGACCACAATCACTCTAGCTATGTGAGGAATGGATTTAGATCCTTTAAATTTCTTATGGTACTCTACCAATAAATTTCCTTAAATCTTAACCACTTTTTAATGATTTAATGGTCTAGATTCTTCTATGTTAGCATTTCACTAACAATATTCTTAAAATAATAAAATAATATTGCAAACAAAACAATTAAGATTATTGTTAGTGGAATGCTAACATGACAGAATCTAGACCATTAAATTATTAAAGAATGGTTAAGATTTAAGGAAATCTATTTGCTAGAGTACCCTAAGAAATCTAGAAGATCCAATTAATTATAAAGCTAATTATTGTGTCACACTTTCAAACATGAAATGTTTTATGCAATGTCCACACTTTCACATCAGATGCTCACACACATGATTTGCCAAAAGGTGGATATTGTTGAATATGAAACAATCAAAGCCCTTAATAAGATTTTTTTTTTTTTTTTTTTTTTTTGAAATAAAGGGATGATTCCCTTGGAAGCACATCAATTGCTCTAATATAATCTCTTCTTCATTTGAGTAAGCAAATGGATAATTTAGCACAGTATCTCAAACTATTGCTTTCGAATGAATGAATGAAAAAACCTTCTATAGTTGCCATCATGAGTAATGCCATTGTTAGAAAAAGAACCAAAGAGGTTTGGACAACTTTCTGTTTTTAAAAGGTTTTTCCAGCCAAGAAGCCTAGATTCTAGCTACGACCAGATCAGTGGTCTTCTTTGATTTGTTTTGTAAGGCAAAAGTTATGAGATCTAATGCTTGTCATGGATATATCTGCAGAAAGCAGATGCTGCTGGATCCTCTTCAGAAATAGACTTGCAAGATGACAATTGCACAACCAGTGACTGGGAAGTGAAGGAGCTAGTCAGCAGAGATGGGCAGGCAAAGCTCAAAACCAATGTATTCTTGGCATCCTTCGACCAAAGGAGCGAAAAAGCTTCAGGAGAGAGTGCCTGCACGACACTAGTAACAGTCATTGCCCACTGGCTCCACTCCAACCAAGATATGCCAACGAGACCCAAATTCGACAGCCTCATCATAGAAGGTTCCTCAGAGTGGCAAAAGCTTTGCAACAACACCGCCTACATACAATCCTTCCCGGACAAACATTTTGATCTTCATACGGTCTTAGAAGCTAAATTCAGGCCTCTGGCAGTCTTGCATGAGAAGTCTTTTATTGGGTTCTTTTGCCCCGAGAAGTTTGAGTGCTTGAAGGAAGCCATGTCATTCGAAGACATATGGAATAAGATCAGTAGCAACACTGAAGTTTATGAACCAAGAATATACATTGTGAGTTGGAACGATCATTTCTTTGTGCTCAAGGTAGAAGCCAATGCTTATTACATCATTGACACGTTAGGTGAGCGCCTTTTTGAGGGATGCAACCAGGCCTTCATATTAAAGTTTGATGATTCAAGTGTGTTGCGTGAAAAGGAAGAGAAAGAAAAGGTTGGCTCCAAGGAAAAAGATGGGGCAAGGAGTACTGACCATAAGGAGGAAACTGAAAAGGTTATATGCAGTGGGAAAGAGTGTTGTAAAGAGTTTATTAGGAGATTTTTAGCTGCTATACCACTTCGGGAACTTGAGGAGGAAGAAAAAAAGGCCACAATTTCTAACTACTCTCTCCATCAGAGATTGCAGATTGAGTTCGACCTTTGCTGCTCTTCTTCTTCTTCTTCTTCTTCTTCCACTTCCATTTCATCTCTAATTTCAAACCAATAGTTCATGTAGAACAAGTAGCTGAATGGCACGGTTGGAATCCAATTTTTTTAATATTCTTTTTTTTTTTTCAATAAGAAATACTAACATTAATTTTCAGGCAGATTAGATTTAAAGATCAAAGGCCTCGAGTCAAAGCATTCTACCTTCTTTTTAAAAATTTGATAATCAAATATACGATGATGTTGAAGTATTCTACTCTAGCAATTGCCATAGTTTTTAGTGTACACTATTTATAAGTATGGTTTAAATAAATTGTACTAAAAAAATGTGAGGTTTTATAGCTTTAAAAATAAGTTAAGAAAAAAGAGGGGGGGGGGGGGGAGGATGAGCCATATTATCCTAGTATTTTTTTTTTTCCAGATAATTTTGAGTTACAATTAACTCAACTAGTAGTCTTTTATTATCGAATAAAATATGAGTTATCATTCTAACAAATCCAAGAGCACTGAACCCAAGCTAACTCCAATCAAGAAATCCATCAAATTTTTACACCCCATGAAGCCCACATTAACTCTATGCAGGTGGAGCTACAAATCCTGGCAGGTTAGTGAGGAGATTATCCAAATCAGACTAGGTGGAAATGGGTCCAGAAATAATGAAGTCATTAAAGATTTAATAGGGTCAGTGGAGCCATTCTGATAGGTTCTGTATTAGTAATAATTGAGAAGTGGGGAACAAATTGAATTAGGGGTAAAAACTCGACGAGGCTTTCTTTGTTTGTGTGAGTGGGGGACAAGGAGGTGTCTCCATCCATATCTAATTATTGTCTGAATCAATATGCCTCTAGTTTGCTATGTGGACCCCTTTCTACTAGAGGTCTAACTAGGAAGGAAAACAAAACTATTATTGACAAAGACAAAGAGGTAACAGTTTATTCCTTTAGGATGGTAGAAAGGAAAAGACTTCACAATCCGTCCACTAAAAATAGTGAATTTCCATAAGCTCAATATTTTGTTGCCTCATCTCACTATGTAGTATGTTCTTATCAAAATCACAAAGAAAAAAAAAAAAAAAAAGGAAAAAAAATACATTTTGTTGGGTAAATCAATAAAACACAAAAGTCAAATTAAAACATCCAAAGAGAACAACCACTACAGTCCATTCCAAAATATTTCTTAAAAGGCACAATTCGTTTTACATGACACTCAAATTCAAATAATTCCTGAACCCAATTAAGCTTTAGTGTTTAGACATAAATGGAACACCTAAATACACATAGACAGGAAGTGTATTTGATAGCAAATTGTCCAGGCACAGCCATGTTTCTTGTGATTTCAGTGGCGAAGAAAGCAGTTTTTGCACAGCTTCTCCCCCATTGTTAAAACTTATCATCAATTTAACAGAATGCTGATTCGGGTTCGGGCACTGGTGATTTTTCCACACCAGCTTAAAGGAAAAATAGGCTTTCATTTCTCCATGTAAAAATCCTGGCTTATACCAAGTTGAGTTGATAATGATGTTTCAGTCTTTCCACATCTTCAACCCCAATCCACTATTCTGGCCTTGCACTTCTCAGTAAACCCCACCAGAAGCATAAACCTATCCCCTTTTCCAGTTTCCTTTCAGTTTTGTTGCTGTTTTGCTGCCAGTATACCATATGCATATACATCAGGCTATGTTGCAGGAAAAAGTATAAAGTTTTGATCAGCTTCTGTCTTAAGCCAAGGCACTACCAGCCACTTTTTCTCTCAAATTAACTTTTTCAATGCATCTTTTTAAAGGAAATCTTCATTCAGTGGATATAACTAAGTCAATACAGGTTCACACATATTCTACAACAACATTGGTCATACAAAAGTTTCTTTTGTACATTGCATAATAAAAAGCCTCGAATTCAGTTAGCTTGTCCATCATATACATCTAATTCGAACTTAATGTCGTTTGCTTACATTACATTTTTACAAATTTTGAATCCTTGCAATAAACAATTCATCAATATCTACTAATCTAACCCTGTCAAGATTGCCAGGTAGAAGTTTCTACACCAAGATCTAATCAGCATTTCTCATTCTTCCAGTCAAGTGACTACTACATGGAAGTTTTGGCAGCCCACAGAATTGCTGATCCTCTTCAGGGTGATTAAAAACTTCCTTTCGCTTTCTCATCGTTGCTTCTACATTTATATTTTTATCCTCAAAACTGCATTTAATTGAAGAGGAGTCTAAAGGGTCATATGCCTTTCCCCCAGTAAATAATGCTAACTTTCTATCCACGGGTGACTGATCCCTATGGTTGCCTCCATCTCGAGAACTACCAGAACCATCATCTTCAACCTCTTGAGGCTTCCTGTTTCCAACACCTAGGCGTGTAAAAGAGAGAGGGCCCAACCGCAATGATAGATCACAGCCAATCTTACATGAGCTCTCAAGGGGTTTCCTTGTATCAGTTTCAGTGATCTTATATGATGCATCTACATTACAGGAATAGGGATTCTCAACACCCATCTTGGCAGGCTCCAATGTGTCAGAAGTCAAATTAGGAAGGATTCCAAAACCATGCTGGGGTTCTACAAACTGAAGGCAATTTCCATAATACAAGGGATAAACCGGATACAAGTTTGATGCTGGATAATTTTCCATATGTAAACTGGGTTTATTACTAGATGGTGGAACATTCACAGATGCAAAGAGAGACTTGTTAGCAGCACAATCATTGCTTGGGGGAAAAGGTCTCAAATGGGTTGAAATTGGAGTATTGGGTTTCACAAAATTCGAACAACGAGGCATATACTGTGATTTGGTGGTATAATTCCCTTGACTAGTGTTCACTACTCTGCCAAGAGAAACACAGGGGGGCTGCTCTTGAGTGTTGGGACTCAGATAAAACCTGGGGTTAATATTCCGTTGGCTCCTCGATGCTCTTCTTGGCGTGCAGCCCAAATTTAAAGCAGCTGAGTGATTCAAATAGAGTACAAACAATTACAAACAGACATTTTAATCTAGCTCTCTCTCTCTCTCTCTCCCTAGCTTTTTGTCTGTGATTGTGTTCAAGTCCAGTACTCTTTGCTAGAAACAAAGGGAGTAAAATTACTCACATAACAACCACAAATTTAATCAAATCAAAAAATTTTGCAATTGATATCAAGTAGAGCCAAGATTATTATATAATGATCAAAAACCCAACAGCAAATATTTGTACTAAGTCAAAATTGAATGGGGTATACCTTCAATACAAGGCTGGAGAAGCTTTCCATTTTCGGTACTCTCATCACGTCTAATAATTGTGTCAATGGCATCATTCATTCGCTCCCAAAGTGTTTTAAGGTCCATGTATTCGGCCTATGCAAAAACACAAGTTTGAAAAAACAACAGAACTACTAAACCCAGATATATACCAAAGCTCTATATACTAGTAATAGCTGAAAGAAAATGTAGCACATATAAATATGTTGTCTAGGACCCAACAAATATAAAAGTAAAACACCTATAAATTCGGCCTCACTTAGAAACTACATATGGCTCTGTTCATTTTTTTTTTCCTCTGAAAAAAAAAAGGTAGATGTACCTCAGAATTTGCTTTGGAGTACATAATTTCTTCTGCTTTGAGCACAACAATAGGGAGCTTCTCTTGCCATTCCTTGTTCTTCTTAGTAGCTGAGCCATGAACCTCATTCACAACCCTAAGCAAAGCAGACAAACATCACAGATTAGATGTGTACATAGAGAGTTAAATATGTATGCATATATTGGGAGAGATGGGAATGGACCTGAAAATTTCTTGAATGAGAGAACCTCTGATGGGTTGGTGTCTATCACTGTGCCAAGCCTTCCTAACACACTCATAAGGCCTTGGACCTGGTCTAGGCATCCTCACTACTTTCTTTCACACAGAAAAGAGAAGAGCTTTGTTTTATTGGAAGAGAAAAAGACTCCCAAGTCTCTATATCAGAAGTTAGGTAGCTTCTTCTGCTTTGGCTTTTTTTATTTATTTTATTTTACATTTTTTTCTGACTTCAGTTGAGTGTTTCAGAGACTCTGAACAAAATGCAATAACACCAAGCTTTTAAGCAAGCGGGAGGAGAGAGAGAGAGACAGAGACAGATGGGACTGGGGGGTTTGCTCTTTCTTTCTTCTCTGTCACAAGTTGAATTTTTTTTTTTTTTTTTTTTTGCTTAGAATAATATCATTTTTATTTAGATTTTCACAGTTCATTTTTTTCTTTGCTGAATAGTTTCACAGTTCATACCATTTTTATATGGCATATGAGTATATCAACCATAACTTAACGTCTTATAATATTATAGTAAAATAAGTTACGAAATTGGATGGTGTTTCTAAATTTATTTATTATTTGTGTTTGACCATGAAATATCAATTATTTCTTCTTTCTTACATTTTAATGAAAAATTTTGTACAGTCAACAGAAAAAGTAAAACTTATTTTTAAAGATTATTATCCATTAAATTTATTAAAAAAAAACTTTATCTTAAACTAACTCATCTAAAACTACTACTGAATAAAAATAAAATAATTTTATAAAAAATATTTTTTTTTAAATAGCTCATTTTTAAAAAAATATTATCGTCCTTGTTTTCTAACGAACATTAGAATAATAAAACGGTCTTTCTTTTCTCTTTTATATTATTATTATTTTCTTTGGATTGAATAGAAAACTCAATTATTTCGAAGGGAATGGGAAAATTGGAGTTTGGTCATTGGTGTGTCCCCCACTCATCCACATGCCTGCTTCCCATAGCCCCTAGAGTCCCATCTCTCCGTGTCTTTTTCACTCTTTTTACCCCCCCCCCCCCCCCCCCCCACTCTCTCTCTTCCCCCTGACCATTCATGTCGTCAAAGTGGGGGGAGAATTGATAAAAAAGTCACTGTCGGTGCTATTTTAGGCAACCACAACTTCTGCTCATCATACTGTAAACAATGGTGCTATATATTTTAGGCAACCCCAACCTCTACTCATCATACTGTAAACAATGGCAGAATCTGAGACATGATTCATATCGGGTGACCTCTTTAGTTTACCATTAACCCTCCTAATTAACCAATTACTCCAATTGATATATCATCTAATTTTTTGGTTTATATTTTTCTTGGCATGATTGGAATCATTGATATGGATAACCAATTCTAAAGAAACTCCTCTTCTTTTGTGAATGAAAACTCCACCCACTCTTCCCTCCCTCCCTTCCCCCCCCCCCCCCCCCCCCCCCTCCCCCTTTTTTTTTCAAAGAGAGAAACAAACATAAACAAGGAAAAGAGTTTTAACACAACACCACATGTTTTATGTTAAAATATATGTTTTAACACATATTTTCAGTTTTTAAATAATATTATATGTATTTTCACACACATTTTCACCCATACATATTTCTAAAAAATACAAACAACGTTACCAAACGGCCCCTCACTCATGGGTCATGATATCCCAAAATTCCTAAAGTACTTGTTGCACTTTCTGAGAAAGAAACATGAATTAGATTCTATTCATCTTTTAAAGAAGGGTGAGGAATTTTTTTTTTTTTTAATTAGTTTGTGGGCATTCCTAAAATAATTGAATTTACACTATGTTTGATTTAATAAAAGGACAAAATTTAAGTACAGTGTCTTAGGTGTTGTTCTTTAGATTTCACTCTTAAAATTCAGTCATGTGGCTACTTAATTAAAATATATATACTTCCATCTCATGAGAAAAATCCACATGGCAAAATCTTAAGAGGAGAACTTAAGAAACAACATCTAAGTACTATACCCTAAGTCTTGCCCTTAATGAAAAACCTTATGCAAAGATAATTTTTGGTATTTTCCTATGTTGTATTTTCAAGAAAAAAAAAATGGTCAAATGAAAACTATCTTTTAACTTCCCTTATTTAGCTTGGCATGAGATATAGTTCCCACTAAAATTTTCTATAAAACAATTATATCTCACATGAAGCTAAATAAGGAAAACAAATATATCTCACATGAAGCTAAATAATGGAAGTTAAAAGATAGTTTTCAAACTTATTTTAAATCACTAACAAATATAGAACAATGAGATAATTTTCTAGAAAATGTTTTTTGGAAAATTAGTCATTTTATAGAAAATATTAATGTCAAAACAAACAGAGTGTTAGTAATTTATAAAATAAAAATTTAAGCAAAAATTACCATTCTGATCCATACATTTAGAGGTCACTATCAATTTGGTCCCTACATTTTGGTAGCAACTAATTTGGTCTATATTATTTTCAACTTGCAATCAATTTGGTTCTTATTATTTTTATTTTTGATATGTGTGACTAACGAAATTGGATATTGGTACATTTGATTTGTGTTTGTTTGCTAAGAAAATGCAAGAAAAGTTGTGATTTGGCGATAGGAATTAAATTGACTGCAAGTTGAAAATAACATAGACCAAATTACAAGTTGAAAAGTTGTAATCATGATTCTTCCACTAATTTTAGGCTATAAATATGAGAAACGGAAGAGGGGAAAAGGTTGTTGAAAGGTTCTGGAGGCTGCTTAGAATTGAGAGCAATAGAGCCGTAAGAGTAAGAGGGAAACAATACAAAGGTTTGAGAGTTGTTGCTGGGTCTCTAAGCAAGAATCACCCAGAGTAGGAAATCCAAAGCCCACATTACAAATAGATTGTGAGTCCAAGGGATAGTCAGCCCGTTAATATCATTTTGGGTGCACACAATTACTATTATATAAAATAATAAATTTAATATAGTTTTCTATTAAAAGAAGTGGGATTATTATTTTAAAAAAACATTTTTTTATGTTTTATTTAAAAAATATAACTCACATTTTGTATAGATGCACACAAGTGAGCTTCCAAGAAGCTTCCTATTGACTACTTTTTCAATTTCTCTCATTTCCCAACCCACCCACGTGACTACTGTTGTTTCCTATTGACTATTTTTTTAGTTTTTCCCATTTCCCAACCCACCCACGTGACTAGTGACAACACTATTAGAACATCTCCAACCGGTTATGCCATCTCATCCTATTTTACCATCCCAAAAAGTTACTTTATCAATTATATAATACAATTTTACAATACTCCCAGCATCCCAACTTTTATTTTCCTATTCTACTCATTAAAATAATATTTCAACACAATAAAATAATATATCCCACAATCACCATCATTTACAATACAACCTATTATTTATTCTCTCTCTTTCTTTCTGTTCAAGAATCACAATCACCACCACCGCTGCACTACACACACTTGACACCACCACCACCACCACTAGCAATCCATAATCTACCGTCAACACCCAAAAAAAAAAAAAAAAAAACCAAGACTGTCAACACCACCCTCTCCGACCATCAAGACCACCAAAAAAAAAAAAAACCACAGCAACCCACGGTAAAAAACCAGACCCACACCATTGCCGCCAAACCCCAACAAACCACCAATCACCACCACCATCACGCCACACGCCCACTGGAAAAATCCACTCTATCAAAAACCCATCGAAACAAACCCACGCAATCAAAACCCGATCTCCATATACGCCGATCAATACTCTGATCTCCATAGAACCCACGTCGATCAAAACTCCATTGGAACCCACCCGATCTCCTTCTGCCAATCAAAACCCCATCTGAACCCACCAAAAATCAAAACCCACCTCACCACATCGATCTCCACGCACGACTAGCCACAACCCACACGCCCCATGATGAACTCCATGCAAAACGGCCCAAGCAGCTCCAGTGGCAAGCCTTGAACGACAGAAGGAGTGAGTACAATCACACGGAGAGAGAGCAAAAGTGAGAGTGTTGAGAGAGAGTGCTGAATAAAAAACAATATTTATTTTTAGAATTGAGCTACAGTACCATCTTACATTTAAGATGGTACTGTAGCACAATTGTAAATTTTTTTACAATTTTACAATTTGACAAGTCTAGCTGGAGCTCACTTTTAATATCTTAATGCTAAAACATGCTGAAATATGGCATTTAGAAGTCCAGCTGCGGATGCTCTTAGCTGCTCAAATGCTACTTCTTTCATTATTGCTACTTTTTCTTCATCATTTCACCTTTTGAGCTATTTTTTCCTCTTTTCATCTTCTTCTTCTCCCTTTTTGTTTCACAAGTCACACTTTTTTTGCTTCATCTTGCTCTTCAATTTTCTTTTCAACTTCTCTGTCATGGTTGAGAGGGTTAGATAGTGAGAGATGATAGAGAGACAAGGAGCTACAAGTGTGAAAATGAGATATAGATGAGAGAATGAGAAGGATTTTTGGTGATCTAGCAAAAAAGATGCCGATCAAGTTCAGAAAGGGAAAATAAGAAGACAAAATTCATACCGGCTGGAAAATGAATTTCGGCCAAAATTGGCCGGAATTGACCATAACACCCGAAACGGGCTGAAATGGGGCGAAATTTAATCCAAGTTGGAATGCAGGGTATTACCATTTCGTTTTACACACCAGTACGAAATATTCCGATCGTTTCGGCCATAATGGAACAGAATCCATAACATTGATATAAATATAAACTAAGCAAAGAAACAGAGTAAAATATAACAAGAAGGCAGAAAAGAAAAGGAAAAGAAAAAGAAAGAGTTAAGCTCAATACCTCAAACAAGAAACTTTTCAAGCTTGATTTTGACCATTCCCCCTAGTTAATCTATTCACAAATCGATAGAAATGTGTTTAGTAATCTTAAACTCAAAGGGGTACAAAATGTGGTGTTTACAACTAGGGTCTTATCACTTCTCTGGTGGAGCGGTGGTGATCTGAAACCCGTACATTTCACTTACCTACTTGTGAAATGTCAATCACTTTACAAGATATAGCAATCATTACAGGATTGTCTATTGATGGCAATGTAGTGTGCGAGCCCACTAATTTGGACTATGGAATAGTTTGTCAGAATTTACTTAGGGTTAGACCACCTGCAACAGCATTGGACTATGGTGGCCTTAAAATAACCTGGGTAAGAAATACATTCTCAAACCTACCAGAGGGTACCAATGTTGTAACAATCTAACAGTATGCTAAGGCATACATGTTCCAAGTTTTGGCTTTACTATTTGGAAATAAAAGCCAAAGTAGATTGTATTACTGCTTTCTCCAACTGTTAGCGGACTTTGGTGTAGCTGGGGAACATAGTTGGGGTAGTGCCACACTTGCTTTCCTTTATAAAGAACTGTGTACTGTTGCTATTAGAAAAAGCACGGAGGTTGCAGGCCCTGTTTTCATATTACTATTATGGGCATGGGAGCATCTTCCATATATGACCCCAATTCCAATAAATCCCACGAATTTAAATAGTGACGACCCATACAGTTGCATATATAATATTTGCTTTCTATTTCTATTAAAAATTGTATACTGTAGCGTTTATCCTTGTTACTTCAAAACCCTAAAATCAGTGGCAATCATTAATTGTGTATAGGTGGGCAACCTAGAGAACTTTTACTTACACACCAATGCATGTTTTACATGCGTACCATTCTAATCATGACACACATCATAATCAACAGGTAATATTGTAATTGGAATTGCAGGTTGTTTGGACACCGTACGATAATTATTTGCATCCATGGTGTCTTGCAGAAAAATATATACAGACTACAACACAGTAACTGAATGCTTTAGTGCCTTTTTTTTCCCCCATTTATTGAATTTATTCCTTGCATAGGCTATAATGAGTTCACCAGTTGTAACCTCTGCGAGTGCCTTAGTATACTGATTGACAAAGTAGGCTACACAATGGTAGTATGTAAGTTTGACTAACGTAGTTATGAGTTGATTTCTAGCATTCTTTAGAATACTGTTGAAGCTTTCAGACAAGTTTATGGTCATTACCTCATAACAATGTCCACCATCGTGTGCTATCTTCCACTTTTGCACCAGTACGTACCTTAAATACAAATCACCATCTGCATTTAATTGAGTAATTCTATCCTTGGTTATTTGATACTTTCGTACCTGATTTTTCATGCCTGCCCACATTACCGTAGCCTTCATTTTTTTATTCCCAATTTGTTGATTGAAATTGCTAGCCACATGGCAAAGGCAAAAACAAAGATACCAACATGTTGATTGACATAGAGTTTGTATAGCTAAAATTAAACCAGGGTGACGATCAGGTATGACACATAACCCATCCCGATTAGTGACATTATTCTTAATACAAAGCAAAAACTAACTCCAACTATCATCAGTTTCCTTCCCCACAATGGCAAAGGAAAGTGGAAAAAATCTATTTTCACCGTCTCACGTTGATGCAATCAATAACTTACCTTTGTACTTACCATATAGGAAAGTTCCATCTATACTAATCACTGGCCTACAATGTTGATAACCTTCAATTGATGGACCAAAAGCCCAAAACACTCTGTCAAATATTGCACAGCCTAGCATAGTAGCAGGTAATGTTCTCCAAATAACCTTGCTACCCGAGTTTGAATCAATTAAAGCTTTCATCCATTTTGGCAATAATTGGTAAGATTTGTCTTAATCATTAAACGTTCTACCAATTGCCTTTTGCTTCGTCTCCCACACCTTAAAATAAGAAGGTCGGTATTGGTACTTTTTGTAAAGAGTCTGTTGAAGCGAAGAAATCTTTGTGCTTGGATCATTTTTGACAATATTCCTCAACTCTTTCTCAATAATATGGATGTCTAATTGCTCATGATCTTGTGTGAGTGTGGACTCTGTACATGTGTGTGGACCATTGTATTTCCTAACCTCAAAGAACCCATGTGTAGCCCGAAAGCATGCTTGAAGACGCTAAGAATAATATTTACAGCAAAAAAACCAACATGCTAGATCTGACTCTTTTACATTAAATGTTTGGTTCCTCTTGATGTGATATTGTTTAACAGTGGCTTGTAGTTCATCCTTATCGGCAAAAAGTAAGGCCACATAAAACTCTTAGGTAGGGTCCCAAGTTCTCTGAATGGGATTTTCAAATGGTGGGGTTGGATCAATTATATTTTCCCATGTGCTCTTGGGTAGGGTCCTAAGCTCTTGTTCATCACCAACATCATCAAGGACCTTGTCGTTATCAAGTTGGTCATCACAATCCATGGCCCGCATCCTTTTTGATAATGTATGGACCGTATTTTGAGTAGTAATAGCTATGTAGTGTGTATCATTGGAATCATTAGCAGCTCTCTAAGTGATGGTTCGGTCATACTAAGCTTCAAACTCAAAACAAGTAGCCTCTAGTGCAACATGCTCAATTGGGTTATCATAGTCAGTATCACTAGTGTTCATTGGCCAATAAGGAATACGTTCGTCCTTAGTTGCAACATGGGCATATAGAGCATGATAGTCAGTACCACCAATGTTCATTGGAGAACGAGCCGCATCTTCAGAATAATGACCAGCATGAGTAACATATGGATCATGAAAGTGTCTGCCATGTGAATAACTAAACGATGCACTTGGTCCTTCATTGGCATATCGAATGGGAAAAATATCTTAGTGGCTTCTTATGGGCTCTACACCCACGTACAACTCTACACCTACAAATCCATATTGGTAGCCTAACAAATCGAATATTGCATTGACACTATTATCATCTTCTACCAAACTTGCTAGTAAGTCACAGGATGTGGATAACATTGAAAAAGAAATCTATACCAAATAGTAAGTTTTGAATCTTCTATATTTATATGAAGCGTGAATGCTACTTCATCACATAGATATTCAAATGCAACACCCCAACTTAATGGAAGCATAGAAGGAGGCGGCCCTTCGTAATAAATCTCATTTTTGCCATGTTTAATTATTTCACCGGAATGGATGAGAAAAATGAACAACTTTTCTTCCATTCACACTAAAACATAATAATAGTATTAATATATTAACACTACACAACCATTAAAATGCAATACAAGAAGGTAATCCACTAAATATTCAATGTTTAAATAGCTAGAGCTGAGAGAATTCTATTAAAGAGGATTGGTTCATTGATAATTTATTCTTGTCCACCATAGTAGTTAAAATTATTTTTTGTTTCCTTTTTCTTAAGTAACTTAGCATAACATTAACATTTAGAAGGATCTATTATGAGTTAATTATTTTATGTAACTCTTCATTTTGCTTCTTTTAAAACAAGACAGATTGTAATATTCTCATACATCCATACGACAATAGATAAATATTTCTAATATCATACAATTTTCGTTATTATTATTATACCTAAAACTTAGATTTTTTATTTATGAGCATATACTAGCCTTTTTTTTTTTTTTTTTTTGTGGGTTTTCTTATAGCATACATGTTTATTATAGGCTAACAAAGTAAGTATTTCTTTAAGGAAAATTTATGTCAATTTTGAAATATATTTTTGCTATATGAAATTTTAGGCAAGAATTCATGGACAAATAATTTAAAACATATCATACAAATTAGTTCATGTTGCAAAATACATAATACAAAAACAAGATTTTTATGAACAAATAATTTAACAAAAACAAGATTTTCACGCTTAGCCATGTCCCTAAAATATATCAATATGAATATTATAAAAAGAAAAGTAATTACTTAAGAGATGTAACTCACATTGTAAGATATAAAGAATGGATAAATATTTGCAAGTGTTGTTCCTTATAGTTGTTTGTAGAATGTATAGCACGCATGAATTGAAAATGGTTGATAGAATTATAAGGGGAATAAGAATGGAGAAGAAGGTTGATAGAATTTTTAGAGGAAAAAGAATAGAAAATAAGAACCGTGGAAACTTCAGTAGTATTAGTGTTGTTTAAATAGGATACAAGTTCCATAAAAGTTAACTTTTTAGATTTTAAATTGTATAACTAGATACGCCAATTGACCAAATACAACACAACACAGACCAAGATGGGACACTGATACAAACAAATTACTTAACTATAAACATATATTCACTTTTACTTTTGTTTTGTTTGTGTGTCAACAAAGAATCTCTACAATGAATCAAACACAAGAATCTTGTTTCTTTGTTTCATACGGCAAATCATGCAAAGAATCTCTGTTTTTTTTTTTTAACAGCGTGCACATCAATCATCCTTTTCTTTCATAATTTTCTCTCTTCGGGGCATGCATGGATAGGTTCTGCAACATATTCACATATTAGCACTAGCACAGAATAAGAATTTATGTTTTTTTTTTTTTTTTTTTTTTTTTTTTTTTTTTTTTTTTTTTTTGAGAATAAGAATCAATGTACTTGAATCTATAATTTTTTGTTTCATAAGGCAAAACATGCAAAGAATCTATAGTTATTACTTTTACAGGATGAAATGAAAGAACATAACATATTGGCACAAACCAAATTGCCTCAGTCAAAAAAACAACTGGCATACGGAAAGAATAAGAATATGTGTACTTTTTAGAATGAGAATCTATGTTGCAAAATATTTTTTTAACCTCTCTCTCTCTCTCTCTCTCTCTCCTCCAATTTTTGGCGACTCCATTACCACAATTCTTTTTTTTTTTCCCTCCCATTTTTGGCAATTCCATTACCACAAATCAATTTTTCTCTTTTTTTTTTTTTTTCAATTTCAGCAACTTGCCTGCCACAATTTCTTTTTTTTCCCTTCAATTTTTAGCCCAAATCAATTTCTCTCTCCTCTTTTCTCCAATTTCGGCAACTTAGTTGCCACAATTCTTTTTTTTTTTTCCTTCATTTTTGGCAACTTCATTGCCAAAATTCCTATTAAATTTTCTCACTCCTCCCTTACAATTTCGACAACTTGGTTGCCACAATTGCTTTGTTACTTCTCTCCTTCGGGCACTTCATCTAAGTAGCAGGAATTTCAGTAAGCTCATTATCGAAATTCAAATTTTTTCTCACTCCAGCCATCACATCATTTCTCTCTCCTATCTCATACTTTTTGTTAGAATTTCGGCAACGATGTTGCCAAAATTTACTTCTTTCCTCATTTTCCAAAATGACTTCCAACAATTCCCATATCACAAACAAACTCAATTTTTTGCAATATTCAACCAAAAGACTCCTATGTAGTTGAACTTAAATGTATAAATTTATAAAATTAATGAAAATAAAAAATCTCATGCATGGCATGGGATACAGGCTAGCATATTTAAAACCGAAACTGTTTAACATTTGGTTGACCTCATAATATTATATTACATAAGCTCTGGATGGCTCATTACTTTGAATTGATTGAGTTTAAATTTTATTTTATGTTTAAACCCTCTATTAAAATCTTGATACATCATTTTTTTCTTTAAATAGTAAAATATATAATTCCATACACAAACACAATCATCTAAATGCCTAATGTTAGAATATAAAGTTCCATATATGAAAACAAATTTAATAAATATCAATTACTAGCTATCATAATTATCATATTTTATATTGAGAAAAAAAGTAATAAAATATAAAAAGTCATATTATTAAATTTTTAGTCATATAAATATCTATAGGACAAGATTTTTATGCAACTTGAGTTGCAAGAATCTATAGTTGAAGACACTTGATTTTTGGTAAACCTGTTTTTTTTTTCAAGAAATTTTTTTTAGTTAACTTAATAATATTGTACCACATAAACTTTTAATTGATTCATACATCAATATTCTTACAATATTTTTTTAATTAATTTTGAATTCTATTCTATATTTAATCATTCTATTAGAATCTATCATCATATTTTTCTTTAAACAATAGAATAGATAGTTCCATATACAAACACAATTATAATAAATACCTATTAATAATTACTATAATTATCAAATTTCATATATAGTCAAAAAAGTAAAAGCAAAAAAATAATAATAATAATTTGTTAAACCTTTTTGTGATTTGCATGGATTAATGACTAGTTGATAGCATTCACAATTTCTATATCTCCGATCAACATTCACAATTTCTATATCTCCGATCACATTTTGAGCATTTCCATATGATTTTGCAGAAATTCTCTATTTTAGTTTACAAAAAATTTACTTTATAAACTTTACATAACTACTTTAAATACACCCTATATCTCATTTTTTTATTATTTTAGACTACCCTATATATAATTTTTCTCTCTCTCATAGATAATCAATGCAACCCAAATAAGCCCCTAACCACCGTAACCTAGCATAACACCACCACAACTCACACCTAACAACCCATCACAAAACCCAAATCAATGCCACTGCAGCCAACACACATCAACCTAACAACTCATCGTGCCAACAAACCACTGCTAAAACCACCTTGCCTAAGCTGAGATAAAGTTTGGTTTATTTCAATAAGAACCAATGTGTCTGTTTTATTTCAATGCTAAGGTTGAGATTGAGCAAACTTTTAATTGTCCATGTTCTTCCAAAGCCAATGATCCATAATGAGGGCGGAGAGAGAGTGCAAGAAAAGAGAGAGGAGAAAGAAGAGAATGTCTACTAAATTAAAAATGATTTTTTTTTTAGAAACAATTACAAATGAATTTAAAATAAAAGACCATTGTAACTTTTTAAAGAAAATTTGTAAGAGCAAACGCATTAGTCAATGCAAAATTTCTATCTATTTTGCCAAAAAAACCTACTTTTTCTATTTTACACATCCATTTTTACAAAACACTCATATCAGTTTGTCTATTCTATTATCTATTTTATTTAAATAATCATTTTCCTCACTTTTTTTTATTATTTATTTGAGCTCTCTTTCTCCATTCCCCAACTGAAACTCTCTCTCTCCATTCATGGTCACAAGCAACGATCCACCACAATTGAAACTCGCCGATCCACAAGCACCAATTCGCCATAAGCACCAATCCACAGAGATTTGTTCTAGTTGACCCAAACATTCCGATCTCCTCCACAAGTACCAAAACTTGTTCTAGTCAACTTCTAAGCACTAACCCACAGCAACAAGTTCACAAAAATGCTCTCTCTATCTCTATTGGTGTGTTCGTGTGTGGGTGTGTTTGATTTTTGGTTGATTTTGTAGTGTTAGGTCTATGTGTATGGTGGGTCTGTATTGATTTTGTGGTGCTGGGTTTGTTGGTGTGTCTGTGTGTGTGGGTGTGTTTGTGTGTATCAAAGGAAGAAGAAGATGACGAGGGAGAGAAGATGCCTGAGTTGGTTTTGCAAATGGAGAAGAAAGAGAAAAAAGGAGAGAAATGTGAAATTAATCATGCATATATGCACAATTTTGCAAGCATTGATGTGGGTGTTTTTTTGGTTAAAATGTGTAAAATTAACCACTTTTTGTATTTTGCATAATTTTGTAACTTCTGATGTGGTTGCTCTAAAATGTGTAATGGGATGTGGAAGAGGGTTTTTTTTTCCCCTAGGTATGGTGTAACTTAACTCCAATATATTTTTTTCAACTAAAAAGAAAAATGCTCTATCATACGAAAAAAATAGTATATGCGTCAAGCGCATGAGACTATTATATAAGTGAATCCCATACTCAAAACTAGCTTTTTGAAACCTTACAATACATGAGATGAAAGTAATTCCCCATTGTTTATGCATGTAAGGCCCACACATTAGAACCCTCATACTCAGAAAAGGTATGTCCACCTCATTTACATGTTAGCCACGTGTAAAATTGTCATGATATCCAACAACCCTTTCCAAATGCAACACATCAGTTACCATAAAAAGTAAAAGTTGCCAAAACTGGACTAAGATAAGTCACAAATTATAGAAATTTCATCAAACCTCAACCTATAAGTTGAAACTAACAGTTGTGATTAAGTTGTAAGTTTTAAGATTATTCGCCTCAACAACTTCTTCATGGTATTAAACAACTCCCTTATATTAATAGACAATTAAACACCTTAGGCATTAAGTTGGAACATAATAGGGAAATTGCAAATTAGGAATCTAACTTTACTTCTGCCATTGATTTAACATACTAGTACTTATCCCATCCAAAAAAAAAAAAAAAAAACATACTAGTACTTGAGGAAAATAAAAAATTAAAGCCCTCCACCAAATCTCATTTTCTCTCTCTAAACCAATCACTCTCTTTCTCACTCCACTAGATTCTTTGAGCCAAAGTCACTCCATTTTCTCTGTAAACAAATAAAATCATGTTGTGCCCCACTCCACTCTCCCTTCTTTGTGCTCTTCTCCTTTACTTACCCCTTGCCATTGTTTTCACCACCATAATCATAAACCCCACCACCACCTATATCAATGAAAACCCACAAATTATTATTCAACCTAGGCTCCATAATAGCACCAAACCCTCGCCTATACCACCAAATGCTGATGACGACGAGCCACTCTTCAAGGCTGCCTCACAAGTGAACCTAAAGCCCTCTTCATTTCAACCAAATAAGCTAGCTTTCATGTTCCTAACCAATACTCCTTTCCCATTTTCACCATTTTGGGAATTGTATTTTAACCAAACCACCCTCTTCAATATCTATATCCACGCTGACCCAACACGTTGCTATGACCCACCATTCTCAGGTGTCTTCACTAACCAAGTCATACCCTCCAAACCCACCCGTCGATACTCCCCAACTCTCATCTCGGCGGCGCGTCAGTTACTCGCTCATGCACTTCTCGACGACCCATCAAACTCCATGTTCATCCTCCTTTCCCCATCATGCATACCTATCCACTCCTTCAACTTCATGTACAAAATCTTAATAAATTCTGACAAAAGCTTCATCGAGATTCTCAATAACGAGGTTGGTGCCTGTGACAGGTGGGTGGTGCATGGGAACAACACTATGCTTCTGGAGGTGAGGCTGGAGGATTTTCGGATTGGGTCCCAGTTTTGGGTGTTGACACGTAAGCATGCCAGGATCATTGTGAGTGACCGTAGGCTTTGGTCTAAGTTCAAGCTGCCGTGCGTGCGTATTTACACGTGTTTCCCTGAGGAAAATTACTTTTCTACCCTTCTTAGTGTGAGGGACCCACTAAGGTGTGTGCCAGCGACACTCACACACGTGGACTAGAGGGGTAGCGTCTATGGCCACCCTTGGACCTATATGGCGAGTGAGGTGGGACCCCAGTTGATCTTATCATTAAGAAGACAAAGGCCTAGGTATGGTCACAATGGAATGAACGTTTCTAATTTTTCTGTCACAAAACGACATGACCCATTTTTGTTTGCGAGAAAGTTTTCCATTGACTCGATCCAACCATTGATGAGTATAGCCCATGACGTCATTTTCAAAGACTAGAATGATGTTGTTGTTGTTCTATAAGGTTTTGAATTTGTGAAGTTTATGAATAATTGAGTAAAAAGAATGGAGGGGGGGACCAAGCAAAATTGAGTGTTAAAAAAAGAGAAAAGGGAAAAAACCAATGGATTGTGTTTTGTCTTCACTCCTCTAAAACATAGACTTTTTGTTCCAATTTCACTCACTAAATGGATCGAGGACATCAACTTGGGCCCATAGTAGCAATAGATAGGATTTTTTTTTTCTTTTGAAAGACTGTTTCTTTTATAAACACAAATTAATATAGAGAGAAAAAAAATCTATCGAATTTCTTTAAAAAAAATATATAGAGAAAAAAAAAATATCTCTTAACTTTTATAAAAAGTTTTTTTCTAAAATTTGTTTAGTTTTTGTAGGATCACGTTTTTTAGCTCAAGCCCAAGATGTATGGGATCTTGGACCAGTGAACCCAGTACAATAAATTTGTAGAGAGTGGGTCGAAGAGCCAGGCTTTAATGCATGTATAACAGTTAATATGGTGTTAGTCGCGATCAAGCTAAGATGAACTGAGTTTATGAAGGAAGATTGGTCCTCGGCACAATCCGAGGAGCCCCTTCTAGTTCGCGTTGAGTGATAGAGATTTCCACCTCCCCCAATTGCCTCCCATTCCATCCTTTTGATACCCCCTTTCCATGCTCTAATTTTTTAGATTCATAGCGCAGCTACTTGTCCCATCTACCCATCCCCAAAGTTGTTGGGAGTGGTTGTAAAGGTAAAGAGGCATGGTTATGTCAGGTACGGAGCACCGAATGTAATAATGGCAGCTTTCCCTTAGATATTTCCATTCTTCCCATTGTCCTTTTCTATCTTAGTACTTACCCTATTCCGTGGAATGACCTAGAGTATCACTACCAATAGTAGGCTGCTCCCTTTGTCCTCGGCTACATCCATGGCCGAGGAGGGTTCTTCCCATGGCCGAGGAGGGGTTCTTCCTTGGACTGGGCCCTTGGCCCAATGTAAATATTGACATGGGCTTCCCAGCCTTTTACCCCCCACGGTTTCAATTAAGTTGAATTAAGTATTAAAAGTTTATATTGTTCATTTAATTTTATGATTAAATTGTATTTTACACCTTCAAAATTTTGAGTAATTTTGTAGGCTCACAGTCCCAAATTCCACACACGGGTGTTGTCCAAGAATTTGCCTTAGCCAAGTGAGCTAAAGGTCGAGAGTTTGGGAGTTGCCACCTAGTTTAAGTCCCCTAAACAATTTTGACCCCCATGTAGAGATCTCATGAATAAGGTTATGAGTTTAGAGTTAGGGTACAAACTTGGAAAAATATTAAGCACTCAAGCCCATTTGATCCAGTGGGCTAACATCCACCAATGTTGCTAGTCCACTTAAAAAAAAAGACTGAAGAAAAAATTTTCAAATATTGCATTAGACAAACAAGGAAACATAATTTGAAATCAACTAACAAATCAAATCAGATTTTATTAAGTGGGAAAGTTTGGCAATCAAATCAAACATTTACTGATATGGATAGATTTTTTTTAAACTTATGTCTAAACATATTCAAATATAATTTATTATGAAAAAGTCAAAAAAACAAATGTCACACCACCCAATATTTTTTAATTAATATTACACCACCCAATATTTTTTAGGACAAAACTTATGTACAATATCTTAGGTGCTGTTTCTTAGGTTCTCTTCTTAAAATTTTGTCACATGGCTACTTAACTTAAAAAATACACTTCCATCCATAAGAAAAAGCCACATGGCAAAATCTCAAGAGAAGAACCTAAGGAACAACATCTAAGTAATGTACTTAAGTCTTGCTCTATTTTTTTAATTAGATGTGAATTTTGATAAAACTACTGTTAGATTACATTATTTTTGCATATTCTTCATGATTATAAAATTTAAAAATAATTAAAGATCAATAACCATGTCATCAAAAAGTCACTCTCTATTAGAAATTTTCTCACCCTGGTTTCTCTCTGAGACCCTAGAGCGTAAATCCTCCCTTATCTTCCACGGAATGATAAAATCTCCCCTCTGTTAATCCTCCATAACAATAGGGTTCCCCTTGACCTCTGTCCCCTGTACATGTGGTCTATTCTCTCTTCTCTCTACCTTCTCAATATTGCTAATCCCCCATGGAAGAAATCTTGTACGACTGGAAAAAACTATCTTTGACAGACGAGGAAGATGTTAAGCTCAGTTTATCTAGATCCAAAAATCTTCGACGCAAGGAGTATATTTTGGCTACCAAGTTCCTCACAAGAAGAGCTCTCAACGTGGAAGCAATAGGTTGCACATTCAAACCTCTATGAAGAGCCAAAAAGGACTTCAAAGTACACGAAGCGAGAGATCACGTTCTCTTATTCGTCTTTGAACTCGAAGCTGATGCAGAACGGGTTCTTGCCAATGAACCCTGGACTTTTGATAAACACGCAGTCCTTTTATAGAGGTTTGATGGTTCTATGCCGCTGAGGTATCTAAGGTTCACAAAACTGAAATTTTGGGTGCAAATTTATGGTCTATTGATACATATGCTAGGCCCAGAGACGGTAATCGAATTAGGAGAGTCTCTCGGTCAGGTAACACCATGTGAGAATCCTAATGAGATGGTGGGGGGTGATTTTCTACGTGTTCATGTGGAGATCGACGTCTCTAAGCCTCTCTGTCAAGGTCGAAGAGTCGTGATGGACGATAATGAAGAAACACGGATTTCATTCAAGTACGAAAAACTACCAAACTTTTGTTACTGGTGCGGGCTGATTTCACATAACGAAAAGGATTGTGACATCTGGTTAGCAAGGAAAGATACAGGGAACACAGAATCTCATGAGTACGGGCCGTAATTGAGAGCGACGCCTTTCAATCCAGGGAAAACCCCTTTCACCGTGGTCTTTGGTGTGGGTGATGGCTTGGAAGGAAAATCAAAACCATCCAAAACACCAATTGGAACGACGGCCAGAGCATCAGATTTGAATACGGCAAGGCCTGTTTCCAACGAGAAGGACGGGGCTGATCAGGTTCAAGAGACAGCTATGGAAATTGCTGAAACAGAGGCGCTTTCCAAGTCAAAATCCTAGAATACTCGCATCCCATTAAATGAGGTAATAACATCCAATTCAAAATTATCCACTTTTCATATTAATCCTGTTGATTTTGATGCACAGATATAGGAAATAGACGTTGCTCTTGGTAAATATGATAATTGTGAAAAACACGTGGCCTCCAATTTATTTGATACCTCACATGTCCCAGTTGATACCTCACATGTTCCAGCTAATAGTGCAGCCACGTTAACACCATCCCTGCCAGCTCACACTCAAACAACTCAGGAACATGCACCTCACGTGGCAGAGACTTCACCCCTTCCAGCTAATAGAACTTTGTGTACATGGAAAATATTAGCACGTGATAACATTATGGATACTGAAACTTCTTAGGGACCTACGGCCACAAAAAGAAGCAGAGAAGAGGATTTGGAATTTCTTCCCGAGTTACCTACCAAGAAGCTACAGGTTTCAACGGAAGATGGTCAACAAAATTCAATGGCGGAGGCTGCTCAACAGTCCCGTCAAGCACAATGAGTCTCTTAGTATGGAACCATTGCGGGCTTGGGAATCTGCGTACAGGGAAGTAGCTTGAAGTATTGATTCGGGCTAAAGATCCCTCCATCGTGTTTTTAGCCGAAACATGGGCGGACGAAGCTAGGCTAAAAGAAGTTCAAAGAAACATCAAGTTTGATAATCTATTCTATGTGGAAAGAAATCCCAGAGGTGGTGGGGGTTTGGCTCTTTACTGGAAGAACTCCATTGATGTACATGTAGATTCTTTTTCTAAGTATCACATAGTTTCAATAATCAATAAAGGAAATGATGAGGCATGGAGATTCACAAGTTTTTATGGAGAGCTGGCAACACATAAGAGAATTGAAGCTTGGAATAAACTTCGATTACTCAATAAAAAACGCAACCTCCCTTGGCTTTGCGCTAGAGACTTTAATGAAATCACAAAACACTCAAAAAAATTGGGAGGTAATAGTAGAAGCCAAGATCAGATGCAACTTTTCAGGGATGTCATAGATGTCATAGATGAGTGTGGATTTCTTGACCTCGGGTATATGGATAACCAATTCACATGGAGAAAGCATTTTGCTGATGGCCACTCATTGTGGGAGAGATTAGACCGAGGGTTAGCCAACCATGATTGGTTCATGAAATTCTCAGGTTCAAAAGTTCATCACCTGCATTCAGACTCCTCAGATCACTCGCCACTGTGGATCACCTTGGATGGTTTGGATATTCCTTCATTCTCTAAACCATTCAGGTTTGAAGAAATGTGGCTCTCGGATCATGGGTGCTCGGATATTATAGAAGCGGTGTGGTTATCAAAGGAAGGTGGAGAGGTTTAAGATCATGTCATCTGCAAAATAGACAAATGTGGTAAAGAATTAAGAGAATGGAACAGGAATTGTTTTGGCAATGTCAGAACAATGTTAAGTCGAAAAAGAAAGGAGTTAAAAGAGGCTGAAAAAGTAGCCATGAGATCCAAAAATAATCATCAAGTCAGAGAATTGCAGAAGGAAATAGCTGAGTTGGTTGACAAAGAGAGTAGACTCTGGTTCCAGCGATCCAAAATCAGGTGGGCAAAATTTGGAGACAGAAACTCAAAGTTCTTTCACAGCCAAGCTTCACAAATGAAGAGGAAAAATCTAATCCGGAAGTTGAAGGATCCCAATGGCCGTGTGGTGGAGGACAATGAGGGGATAACTAAATGTGTAGTGCAGTACTACCAGAACCTCCTCAGTTCAGCAAACCAGCAATTCTGTGACTTAGTTACAGACTCAATTCAAACTATGATTACTGAGGAGATGAACTCCAAGCTCTCCCCTGAGTTCACTCATTTGGAGGTAAAGCAAGCCATTAACCAAATGGCCCCACTTAAGGCCCCAAGGCCGGAAGGTATGCCTCCTCTCTTTTATCAACACTACTGGAATTTAATTATTGATGATATATCTAACACGATGTTGCATTATCTTAATTCAACCACTCTTCCTGAACAACTCAATCACACTTTTATTACACTTATTCCAAAAAAGAAAAATCCTAAATTTGCATTTGAATTTAGACCAATTAGTTTGTGTAATGTTTTGTATAAAATTTTCTCTAAAGTTCTAGCTAATAGATTTAAGAAAATTTTTCCTAATATTATCACTGAGAATCAAAGTGCTTTTACTAAAAGTTGACTTATTTCTGACAATATTCTGGTAGCGTTTGAGTCTTTACACAGTATGCAGAGACACACAGGGAAGGAAGGATACATGACCATCAAGCTAGATATGAGCAAAGCGTATGACAGAGTAGAGTGGGCATATTTAAAATCAATCATGGTAAAAATGGGGTTCACAGATCACTGGATTAATCTTATGATGGTATGTGTTAAGACGGTGACCTATTCCATATTGGTGAATAGGGAACCCAAAGGCATGATCACTCCAACAAGAGGCATTAGACAAGGCGACTTCCTCTCTCCTTTCCTATTCTTACTTTGTACTGAAGGTCTCAATGGGCTTCTCAATAAAGTAGCTCACCAAGGACATATCAAGGGTTACTCTCTTTGTAAAAATAGTCCACGTCTAACCCATCTTTTATTTGCAGATAATAGCTTGCTGTTTTGCAGAGCCACTATTGAGGAATGCAATCGAGTCTTGGACATTTTGGATATGTATGGGAAATGCTCAGGTTAACAGATTAACCGAAACAAGACGACAATCTTTTTCAGTAAATCTATGAAGGTTGAGTCTAGAAATCAAATTAAGTTGGCATTGGGAGTTCCAGAAATCATCCAGTATGAAAAGTACTTAGGGTTACCTTCGTTGGTGGGTAGAAACAAAAAGGCAAGCTTCAATTATATAAAGGAACGAATCTGGAAAAAACTACAGGGGTGGAAGGAGAAACTCCTTTCACAAGCAGGAAGGGAGATTTTAATTAAAGCAGTTGTTCAAGCTATTCCAACCTACACCACAAGCTGCTTCAAACTCCCAATTGGGCTTTGCTCGGAAATAGAGAGTCTTATCAAAAGGTTTTGGTGGGGGCAGAAAGGAGAACGGAGGAAAGTTCACTGGGTGAAATGGGACACACTTTGTCTTCCAAAAAAAAGAAGGCGGAATGGGTTTCAAGGATCTAGCCAATTTCAATGATGCTCCCTTGGCTAAACAAGCATGGAGGTTACTTCATAATAAGGATTCCCTATTCTATAGAGTCTTTAAAATGAAGTTCTTTCCAAACTGTAGTATATGGGAAGCTCAAGATTCCAACTCTGGTTCACACGCTTGGCATAGCATTTTAAAAGGAAGAGATGTCCTACTTAAGGGTGCAAGATGGAGGGTTGGGTGTGGAAAGTCTATAAGTATTTGGAATAACGCATGATTACCATCACAGGAGCATCCACAGATTCTTTCAAATATTGTACCAGGTTTTGAAGATGGTCGAGTATCTGAACTCATCAATTTGATTACAAGAACATGGGATACAAATTTAGTACATGGATTGTTGTCACCTGAGGAAGCTGCATTGGTTCTCAACATCCCTTTGAGCCGTACCCTAGTGGAGGACAAAATCATTTGGCCCTTCACCCCCTCAGGTAAGTATATGGTTAACTCGGGTTCAAAGTTCCTAGCCAAACTAAATTCTATGGTTGATTTTGCAGGTATTTCACAGCAGCAAAATGAGGTTTGGAAGCGGTTTTGGGGGCTCAATGTTCCTAGTAAGTGTGGAATTTAATGTGGCGGGTTTGCAAGGAAGCTATACCAGCTAAGCACAACCTGTTGAAAAGGAAGATTCTAAACGAGGACAAATGTGAGCAATGTTGGGTGGAATTCGAAACAGCAGCCCATGCACTTTGGAATTGTTCTACGTTGGATGAAATCTGGGACAGCACTCCAAGCTTTGAAGACCGAAGTCAACTCGGCGCTTCAAACATCACTGAACTGATCAACATAATGCATGAGAAAAGGAAGAATGTGGACCTCATGGCTATGGTGATGTGGATGATTTGGCACTGGTGAAATCAACTCCGAGTAAGCTCCAACTTCTTCCCCAAAGCCCAGGTCCTTCAACAAGCCACACAAGCCCTTGCAATGTTTCAACAGAGCCAACAATCTCACATCAATAATGCAGTAATCACGAGACCACACCGTTTTCAGTGGAGTCCTCCAGCAAATTGTGCCAAATTGAACTTCGACGGTGCCATTTTTTCGGAGTTGGGCAAAGCTGGTTTGGGTGTGGTTGTCCACGATAGTCATGGAAATGCCATTGCTTCACTGTCAGAGCAAGCTCCATTACCGTTTTCACCTGTCATCGTGGAAGCCATGGCTACTGCAAGAGCGATAACCTTCACACAAGAACTTGGTATCAAGAAGTTTATGCTCGAAGGGAATTCGGAAGCAGTAATAAACACTCTCCAAAGCACTGAAGTCTCATTGACAACTTTTGGCCATCTTCTTGAATCTGCAAAATCCACTCTAACTACCAGTAAATGTTTTGCTTTCACCCATATTCGTAGAATTGATAATAGAGTAGCACACAACCTAACTAAACATGCTAGACATGTTAGAGGTTTGTCGGTGTGGGTGGAGGATATTCCACCACACTTTTATGATGTACTCTTTGCTGATCCCGGCTAATTTTTTAATAAAATAGTAGTCTTCATTCTCAAAAAAAAAAAAAAAAAAAAAAAAAAAAAAAAAAAAAAACCATGTCATCAATTAATTGTTTAAATTTAAGATAAGTTTAAAATAATGCATAAAAGATGAGTTTATGAATCAAATGGTAAATTATATCCAATTTGCATGAATATTGGCATGCATATTAAGAACATATAAAATATGTAATTCAACAGTTGAATTTTTAAAATATAAATTCAATAACAAGTTATTAGGTGGTGTAACATTGATTAGAGTTAGAACAAAGTTTAGTTATAGCTTGAGGCTACAACCTTACTCACTATCATTAACATTACTACATATTTCTAAAATCTAACCATTAGATTGCATGTTCTTTATGCTCTTAATACATATGTCAAATTTCATGTCAATCAAATATTATTTACTACATGATCTATAAGATTATATTTTATGCATAATTTTTAACTACAAAATCTTGCAATTTTAAACAATTTATTGATAACATAGTTATTGATCTTTAATTTTCTAGAAATTTTGCAAGTATGAAGGATATAAGACGAAAATGTAATCCAATGGTGGATTTGTTAAAATTTACCTTTAATAAAATATATTAAGTAAGGTTGTAACCTTAATTTACAATTAATTTTGTAGTTAAATTTTGTCTTTGAAGTTATACTAGGTGTAACTTGAACCTAACTCTTATTTATTAAACCAAAATAATTAGGCGTATGGAAAATATCAAAGCAGTTAAAACTTGACTTTGTACTTGTTTTAGGTTAGACTGTGTATTAAAGCGGATACTGAAACTCTTTCTTAAAAAAGAAGGGGGGGGGGGGGGGTTGCATATGCATACTTCATTATGCACGTGCAGACATTAAGCTACGTACACGCCTTCAATAATGCTTGCACATCTTGATACAAAAATCTCATTTTAGATTTATTTCATTTTAATTTTCCCACTTCTCGTGTTATCCATTCAGCTCTTTTATTCAAAACATGTTTATAATCTGATTCTGATCCTAGAAAAATCAAATACTATTCCTAAGCACACTCAAGACCAACAATTCAACCACCGCACACTCTTGATACGATAGTTACTCTACAAGTATAAGTACTTGTGGAGTATGGGGGCAAGAGCCGGGGTTCAAGTCTCCAAGAGAGAGTTTCACACATATATACACTTAGATTAGGATAGAGTAGAAATTCTATCTTGTAAAAAAAAAAAAAAAAAAAAAAAAAAAAAAAAAAAAAAAAAACCAACAATTCATTCAATAAGAACATGAAAAATATGCATCCTATTCTCCATTCTCAAGCAAAAGGAAACTCATTGGGGAGAGACTTACCTTTCCCGAGGATCATTGATTTGTAGCTTTTTAACCGACACCTCGATGTCTACACAACATGAATGAATGAGATTGTATCAGTAAGCAAAGTTTCTAAGAAATCGTATCCATCGCCATCATTATTAATAGAGAGAAAATCTGTCAATAATCACTGATTTTCTAGAGATTTTATACAACAGGGTGGAGATATAAGGAAGAGTATCCAATATTAGATGCGATCACAGAAGAACAAAGAATCAGCAATTCACCTGTGGCCATCAACCATTCACATACGTACCGAAAAACATGTATAAGTACTTTTCGATTATTTGACGATCACTCTAATTTCCATGACATGTTTAGCTAGTTTTTTTTTTGGGGGGGGGGGGGTGGGGGGGGGGGGGGGGGGGATTGTTATAATAAAATTCAAAATTATTTTTTAGGATAGATTTATTTTTGTGATTAGATTTTAGGTATAATTTTTTTGATGAAAATATACTTTTGGTCCTTACATTTTGGCCGTTTTTCATTTTGGGAGATTAGATTTTAGGTATAATTTTTTTGATGAAAATATACTTTTGGTCCTTACATTTTGGCCGTTTTTCATTTTGGTCCCTAAATTGATTTTGCTACTAATATAGTCCCTAAAAAAAGAAAATCGATTCTATTTTGGTTCCTGCCGTTAACCCACTAATAGAAACCTCCTACGTAGCAAATGGAATGCATATGTGGCATGTTAAATGCAAACGTAGCTAATAAAATAATATTAAAAATACCATATCATCATCCATGTCAGCATTTTAATAATTAAAAAAGCCATCTCTAAAAATTAAAAAAACAAATAATGAAATAAGTAAAAAAAAAACCTTAAGAAAAGAAAAGAATCAAATTAAATTAAATAAACCCAACAATAATATGTTTTCCTCAACAGAAAAGTAGCGATCTCGAAGAGAGAGAGAGAGAGAGAGAGAGAGAAAGAAGGGGAGAGAGAGATAGAGTTGTCGAAATTTATTGTGATAATAGGTGGAATTGTTGAGCGTTCTTTGGTGGCGTTGAAATTAGTGGATCAGAGAATTTGGGCAAAGATGGTGGATAGAGGGACGGGCGATATGCTGATTAGTCCAGATTGGGGGATGAACATCGAGATCAGCGATGTGCTCAATCATGACCCTAGGTGGTAGTGGGTTTGGTCAACGATCTTCCTCTCTCTTGTTTGATCAATCAACAATGGTGGTAGTGGGTTTGGTGACTTTGTTGGTGTGGGTTTGTTGACACGATCAAACCCTAGCAATCCAAGACGAACCAACCCCACTCTTTGAGTTAGTTCGTGTTAATCTCAACCGTGCCGATCTAGCTCGGGCATTGAGGTTGCCTTTTCCGGTGAAGAAGAGCGTTGTCACTTCAGTGGTTTTGGTGAACTCGCTAGGGTCGATGGAGGAGATTGGGTTTGTGGACGATTTGGTGTCCAATTGGATTCTTCTTCACCACGCACCGCCGATCTGACCCAAACTCTGTAATCTCAAAAATCTCATCTCCGCTCAAAACCTTACACCCAACATTGACCAACGGCAAGCTAATCAAGAGGCTGATCTTCGAGGTTTTGATGGAGGCCATGGGGTCTTGATGCCGTGGTGAAAACAATGGGAAAATTTTGGAGTCTTGCATGTGGGTGTTGTGAACACAAATCGGTGGTTGGGTTCACTAATGATTTTGGCTTGGGTTGTGATTTGGGTTTTGTTTGTGTTTAATCTGATCTAGGTCTGTGTTTGTGTTTGATCTCTGTTTCTTCTTTTTTTCTTTTTTTTTTATTTGTGTTCTTGTGATCTGGGTTTGAGTTCTTAGTTGCAGGGTTTGATCTAGGTAGAACACAAAAAACAAGTTGTAATGTTCTTATGAAAAATAATAATGAAAATTAACAAATTTTTTTAATTAAATTAGATTTAAGGTTTTTTTTTTTAATTTAATTTCTTTTTTTTATATAAATTTTCTGATGTGGCTTTGTTTAAAAAAATTAAAATGCTAACGTGGCATTTAAAAATGCCAAATAATTATTTTTAATAATATTTTAATGGCCACGTCAGTGCCATGTCAGCAAGCATAGGGCTTCGTCTACCATGTAGGAGGTTGTCATTAGTGGGTTAACGACAGAGACCAAAATAGATTCAATTTTCTTTTTTTAGAGACTACATTAGTAGCAAAATCAATTTAGGAACCAAAATGAGAATCAACCCAAAATGTACGGACCAAAAGTGTATTTTCACCTAATTTTTTCTAGATCTGTGTATCACATATCAAATCTCATGGACATGCATCCATGAATTTGCATAATTTCACTCATAGGTTAGCATCTTCATGATTTAAATATGTTCTTTATATGTTCATCATATAAACATGTAGATCAATATGTCTTAGTCGATCACAAGATTCATAATTATCATAATTAGGCTTTCATGCATCAAACAACATTTTCATGGATTATTAATTTAATTTCAGCATGTCTTCAATCGTCTACCCATTATATCGAATGATTTTTAAAAATTTATGTACATAATTTTCATTTTAGTTAAATATTTTTTTTGAATCTGAGATTCGAATAGATTTGGAGGGTTTTTTTTTTTATGTGAGAGAAAAAAGTTTGTGTATAGAGGTTGTTTGATCCATTTTATGTTATGTTTTACTTTTAAAAAGTGTTTTCGAAACGGAAAAGAATAAGGTGTGTTATGGCTGTATCCTGTATGACAAAGCTAACGTAGGGTAATAAGTAATGTGAAATTGAGCCAAACCATATGTAGATAATTAATAATAATAATAAAAAAGTGGCGGTTGAGATCCAAACATCCAAAAACAAAAAAGCAACCAATGGATTGGTTGTGTAAAAATTTGTTGGACCCAATCCAGTCACTGCCAAGTTTTTTATCTTCTTCAACACGGAATGGGTGAGATTCTGGCAAAATATATAAATCTTACAGGGAAGATAGATTTTGGCCCAATTAATAAACTTTACATGTCTTCCTCCTAAAACAACCATCGCACGCATGATGAAATGATAAACGGCCCAAAGACATCTTCATGGTTCGTATTGGGCTGCTAGGGGGTTCAAAAGAAAGAAAGAAAAATATTTAGAAAATTTCCATTATAATTTATTAAATCTTGACTTATTAGTTTTATCGTTTTAAACTCCAAACTTTATAAATTATGGAATTTAACTACTTCGATCATTTCTATTAAAAACAATAACTACGAAATCAGGATTTTGTCTTCGGGGGTTTAAAATACGAACTTCAAAATTTTCACCATTCAAGAATAAAAGAATATACTAATTTTTAAAATTAAATTAATATATGAAAAGCATAACAAACATTTATCTAGTATTAATAACAAAAGAAAAATACAAAATAACTATCTATCTACAATATATCTCATCTCAAAAAAGAAATCTATAATATATCTATTGATTTATAATTATTTTCTCTAAAAAGAAATCTATCTATAATTCGATTCTATAATAAAAGTTAGATCTCTAAAATTGATGGATGCACACAATGATGTCATGTGTCAATGATATTATGTATCACTTTCTCCAAGCATAAAATGATGACACATATGCTTTCTTAATACCACAATTATATCAATTAATATCTCTTTTTTTTTAAAGCCTAATCATTTATGTTATTTTTTTCTCCTTATCTCTCCCTCTTTATTAGCTAGTGTGAGAGGAGGAGGTCTAAAGATAAGGAATCATCAAGTGGGATCCACCCGAGGTATAATTGGGCCTAACTATTCATCAGATTAGGCCTAACCCAATCAAGGCAATTAGGCCAAAGGAACCGAGGAATAGTCAAGGCAATTAGGTCAAGGAAACTAAGGAGGACAACCCACTAGGGCCATAAGGTTGATGGCCAAGGAGAATCGTAGTGACGTATGAGTGAGAGCAGGAGGAAACTTCCAGATAAAGCACCTATCACCTCCACATTCAATGCATTATACCAACTCAACTAGCCGCATTGAGGTTAGAATGACCTCCTAAACAGTGCCGTCACAACTTGCAACCTACTCTACTGTTACTAGCAAGGCAATGATGGGACAAGTATCTAAAGAGAAATCAACAACCCTCTAAGTGGAAGGCTGGGATGTAATACAAGCAGCTATATATAAGAAGGAAGGTCCTCCTTAAGAGGGAATGAGAAAAAGTTCAGAGAGGAAAAGTGATCATTGTAAATGGCCATTTATGTTTTTACTTTACTTAAACCTTATAAAATGATGACATATGTTTTTTTAATAGCATAACTACAGTAATTAATATATTTTTAAAAAAAGAAAAACTAACCATTAATATTTTTTCTTCTCCTTATTAGTTAGCATGTGCCATTAATAGCTAAATAAATTATTCTAAAAAATTGATCATTTATGTTTTTTTTACTTTCCTTAAACCTTATCACTCTATATTTCTCTATTCTTTTTTTTTTTTTCTTTAAAAAAAAAACTTTTTCTCTCTTCTTCTTAATTAGTAGCATATATAGTTAATTTTTCAAAAAAAAAAAAAAAAACTGACCATGTATGTTTTTTTCCTTCCCATGGGTTCAAGTTAACTCAACTAATAAAATTTCTGATGGTTGAATAAGAAATCTGGGGTTCAATTCCCACTTATATCAAAAACTGATTGGTGTCTTGGTCTGATGATAAAGAAGTAAAAAATTATCATAAAAAACGAACGCCATAGGTTATGAAACTCTCTTAAAAAAAATGTTTTTTCCATCCCATAAACCATATCTCTCCATTATATATATATATATATAATATCTTTGTCTCTCTCTCCTCTTTAATTAACATATGAGAGGACAATTGTTTTTGGAAAAAATTTAGTTACAAAATTGGCTATAGCTTAAAACTACAAAATTACTCAATAAAATATATATTATTACATATTTTGAAAATCTAACTGTTGAATTGGATATTCTTTACGCTCTTAATACATATGTCAAATTTTGTATCAATCGAATATTATTTACTATATAATTTATAAGTTTATATTTTATGCGTAATTTTAAACTACAAAACTTGCAATTTAAACAATTTATTAATGACATAACTATTAATCTTTAATTTTTTAGAAATTTTACAAGTATGAAGGATATAAGAAGAAGATGAAATCCAATAGTGAATTTGTCAAAATTCACCTCCTATAGAAAGATATTGAGTAAAGTTGTAGCCTAAGGCTATAGCCAATTTTGAAGCTAAACTTTGTCATTGTTTTTTCTCTTCAACCTTTCATATGTTTATATGACCGTTACAAAACTTAGAAGACTTCTACTCTTCTACAAGACTACAACCATTCCACTTCCTCCACAAAACATGCAAAACTTCAACTATTTACAATTTTCATATTTACATTGTCTCCCAATCTCTTTTTTCCAATTTCTAAGGGTTTTTTGAGCGGCTACTTTTTCTATCAAAAGTTTCAATCTTTTTGCTCTAATTTGTGTTTTAGGTAGTGGGTTCTCGTGTCCTAAACTTTATCTTATAAATATATATATATATATATATATTTTTTTTTTTTTTAATTGAAACCTTTTATTAAATTTTATAGTTTCTAATTGTGGGTTATTTGCTTTGTTTACTTCAGTTTGTACAGGGAGGAAGGCAAATATTGGGAGTTTTGCGATGAGCATTAAGGAAATTGAGGAGATACCTGAGTTCTACAGAGAGAAGAACCTTAATCCCATAATTGAAGTTGTAAAGATGAATTTTGTTAACAAAAGCTTCAAAAGGATGGAGAAGAATGATGTTTCATACAACTGATTAGTGAAAACAAATACAACTAAAAGAAACCAAAAAATCCATTATAAGAACCTAAGGTGGGATCAACGAACACATGAACGGGCTAGATTACCATTTTATTTTCCGAATTTTTTTCACCAACATTCAATTTTAGTGGCTGAGTGTAGGTTCTAATTTGCTCAACTGATAAAGTCTATGATGGTTGAATAAAAGATTTAGGGTTCAATCCTCGCTTACACCAAAAATCGATTGGTATCTTGATCTGATAATAAAGAGTTATGATAAAAACGGACGGTATAGGTTAAAACTTTCTAAAAAAAAAAAAAAATTAGGAGTTGAGTATAATTTTTAGGGGACCATGACCCCTTTGGTCAATATATAGTCTTGCCACTGCATAGCAATAAATAGTAAATACAGCAAAAAAAAAAAAAATGGTTTCTTTTACACCCAAACAACATTGTTTCTCTCTCTCTCTCTCAAAGTATCTCTTATTTATACGAAGAAAAAGACAAATCACACACGACAAAATGACGTTATTTTGATGTGAAGGTGTTGATGAAAATTTTGTAATTTTCCTCCTGGCTAGACATGTTGCTCTGGAAGTAGTTATTAATAAATATGAACACTTGAACAGATGGATTAGATTGTTGAAAAATTCGGTGACCACATATCATTTTCCTTCTCCTCTCTCTCTCTCTTCTCTTCTTCTTCTTCTTTTTTCTTTTTATTTTTTTTATTTTTTTTAATCTATTTCTCACAAGAAAATTTATCATGTATCCACTGCATATATTCATCCTCTCACGTAAGAGCGAATCTCACAAATGTGGAGTTCACATGTAAATGCCATATTGTTTCTCGGAGGTCATCCCTAGATTTGTACATTAAAGAAATATCATTTCATTATACTTTTTACCAATTGACCTTTTTTTTTTTTTCAATGAATCACGTGATTAAAAAGTGTACATAAATGATTATTTAATCAGTCTTACAATAATTATTATCCAGCCCCCTCTCTCAAGTTATTTCATTGGATTCCCATGAGCCCATGACAATATACCTCTCTCTCTCTTATGTGCAACTAAGGTATGCATATTTAATGAGTTTTAGTTAGCTTAACTGGTAATTTTTTACAATTAAAAAAATATCATTTCATTATACTTTTTCCCAATTGACCTACTTAATTTTTTTTTCAATGAATCACGTGATTAAAAAGTATACATAAATGATTATCTAAACAATCTTACAATAATTATTATCCAGCCCCCTCTCCCAAGTTATTTCGTTGGATTCCCATAAGGCCATGACATTATACCCATTGTTTTAAAAACTGGACTAGACTGACCGGTTCAATCGGGAATCATGAGCCAATTCGGTCCGGTTAAAAGCCCCAAAACCGGTCAACAACCGAAAAACTGGCCAAAAATCAATCAAAAACCGAGGTTGAACCGGAAATTAAAAAAACGGTTTTATGTTCGATTCAGTTTTTAAAACCATGATTATACCTCTCTCTCTTATGTGCAACTGAGGTATGTATTTTTAGTGGGTTTCAATTAGTAAAATTTCTGATGGTTATATAAGAAATCTGGATTTTAATCTCTGCCTATACCAAAAACTAATTAGTATTTTAGTCTGATAATAAAGAGCTATCATTAAGGTGGACGTCATAAATAGTATTTCTCTTAAAAAAAAAAAAAAAAAAAAGTAAGCATCTTTACTTTTCCTTTTGTTATTGGAATACACAATGATAGATAGATCTATGCCTTCCAAAACTCCTATTATTGTTTAGACTCCAATTCAAGGCTATCTTTACACTTCTACTATGACCACACAATTAAAGGGAAATGGGGTTTCAAATTGGTTTTATAATTTTGGGTTAGCTTTGGTCCCACATGTTCCAAATCCACTCAATGCCAGAATGGAAATTACTGTACTACCCGAAAAGAGTGTTACTGACCGTGTTAGGGGCTTTTTTTTGGGGAGTGATAATGAAATGGAGATAGTGTTTGGTACTTTTCACTAATAAGCACTTGTCCTCTCGTTCGGAACTAGAAATTAAAATGAGTTATCAACAGCTCGTGAGGTAGTGAGACAGATAACCTGCCCTCATACCTCACGGACCCACATAGCTGCAGTTGACCTTTCAATGTTGATTTATATAATTATATCACAACAATTTTAGGTGAACAATGATATTTCAGCTTTGCACTAGGACTTCAAGACTTTGTTATTTATGTGTGTATCCAATTTTGTTTTCATAAATTATAAACAACACAACAGCAAGATTATACAACAATAAAACAACTGGACCACCACGTTACGTTCTCACTCCTACCACAATTAACAATTTTAAAGCCTAATTCGACATTGGCTACTTTCATGGTCATGATATTTAATGGTGAAAGTGACCTATAATAATAATAATCATAATAATCCAACATGAGAAGACACACAGAGAGGCCTTGAGGTAGATACCAAGAAGCTTCCTCGTTTATAATAATTCATTATCATATATAGTTTTAAAAGGACATGTTACATTCACCTTCAGATATATTGGGATTAAATAATTTTTAATATAAACTCGTCAAAATTTAATAGGTGACAATTCATGACATGGTGAAGCCAGTCTGTGTTAACGGTGGTGCCAGGCTACATATATGCATGGCTAATTGGCTAGCATGCTTTTGCACACAAGAAAAACTGATATTGTGGACTCTCTAGAAGGTCTACCCTCCAAGGCAACTAAGATGCCACTTTAAAGTAAAAAAGTTATTAAGGGAATTCCTCATACAAAATCAAAGAGAAAAGAGAAACGGAAAAGTAGGAAAAAGATATGGTGAGCATGTTAGTGAGGTAGGTTTCACTTTGAGGCCAATAATGCATAAGACATAGTAAGGTGGGTCAGATTTATTAAAGGCCTTCAATGGGTTGTGTGGAATCTGTGGTTTCGGTGCAATAAGAGGCAAAAGGGACTTGGATAGTAATCGTGTGGCTCCCTACTCTTACAAAGAACCTAACGTAGATTCAGACAATAGAGTTCTTTACTGCAGAGGATTCATGCTTTAGAGAATACGGTATCAACTTTCAAGTCCACTCTGATATGGTAGTGCTTCAATGAATATCAGGCGTTTATGATGATGGCCACGATGGTACACGAGAAGATATTATTTATTGCCGTCATATAGCGTGAAGTCAATGAGTCCGAACCTTAGAAGAACTCCTTTCTTATTCAAAAAAATTATAATAATAATAAGAAAAAGATAAAAAACTCCACTCTGATACACAGGATTTCTCTTTGTTTTCAATTGTGCCTTGGATGCCATCTTTTTATCTTTTATTTGATACCAATTATCACATCATCAACGAAGGAAACAGTTGAAACCATAATTGTTTGAGAAAGACAAGATACTTAAACAGTCGGATAATAGTTCTAATTTCATTAAGAATATTAGAAATCAAATTTATAATAATAACACAGTTTAAGAAAGAAACACTCAAATATATCTACAAACATATGCAGTCCCAACATCCATCTACAAAGATGAGTTGTATTATAGTCACTTCAGGGGTTGTGGATTCTTTATTCCCTACAACCCCCGTGGGCGAATTTGTGAAGTGGAGGAGAAAGAATTTGCTTTATAGTATTCAATAAGATTTTGTGGGTGCTCAAGAATAAAATGTTTGATTGGACTTTGATCGCAACAGATTTACGAATTGAAGATAAAAACCAGTCAAATTTATAGAATGATTAGCAATATAAGTTGTTTTCAATTAATTCTTCTACTTTCTTTGGTGCTTTCCATTTGGACTCATTTTTGCCGCTACTATAGTGAACCATGATTAACAGATCAAATGCAGCAGTGCAATTCTCATGTCATATCAATTAGTCAATTACTGTTCCCATGTCCTTTTAGCGATAACTTTATTCCTTAGTTGTCTGTATTCAGACTATTAGTGTTTTTTATTGATAAAGTATACCCGCATCCAAGTTCCAACTAGTCCTGAACTCCATTTGAGGTCGTTTCTATATAGAAAAATTAAGTTATTAGCTGAATTGACAATTATAGTTCAAATAGAGGTATTGTACAGTTGAATAAATCTGCCAAATTTGCTTCAGATTCAAGCAAGACACCAAGTTAGAAAAGAAATTTCACCTAAATACCTCTTATCTCTGCACTCATAAATATAATTGTAATATCCATGAAAGTGACATAACTTACCAATACACCTTTGACAACCACCTGAAAAAATGACCGATAGGTTAGTCATCTTGTTAGTTAGTTTCCACAACCATCCCATTGACAGTCTTACCCAGTTAATAACCAAAAGAATCCGTAACTTACCTACAACCAAATTGGTTGTTTCAATATTTGGTTGACTAATGAGGCAGAATTGAATCCTTGTCCTGATGAATGAAGATCTTACAAGGGGTTTACAGTGACAAATTTCTCAGGTTACCTAATCTGATGGGGGATCCCTTAGCCAAGAACAAAGGGATAAGCCTAAACAGAGGACTAGTATAGCAAGAAATTTAAGGCCTAACAAACATTGCCTATACTCAAAAATCAAATTCAATGGAGTTAATTTCATGTTTCTAAAACAAGGAACACATGAATGAAAATATGTCAAGAAAATCTAATATTACAAAACACAAAGAGACATCATGATTAGTTTACACATTCCCGGCAGCAATTTCTCCAAATATCACAAACATCATTTCAACACAGCCCCCTGAGTCTCTCCCCCACCGTTCTCATACACAGATAGCAGCATTAAGATGAGGTAAAACACTAGAAAACCAACAAGGAATTAGGCATCGAGAAGCGATTATAGTTATGTGGGACAAGGCAAAATCAGTAAGGAGCGTAGTAATACCCGGCCGGAGCTCCCATTCCACTGACTGGTGGCATTCCATAAGGCATCATGGGCATCGGGCCTGCAGCATAGTATCCGGCTCCGGTCATCTTGGCCAAACTAGCTTGACCTTGCATCCCCTCCTTGGCATACTGCTGCCATACCTGCTGTTCCTGCACAAGTAAATGCTGTTTCTTCTCCATATCAGCCATTTGCACATAAGATGGGGGCGGAATGCTTAATGATGCAGCAAATGGATCCTGATTTACTGTCTGGACTGTTCCATCCGGGGCTGGGAGAGCCAATACAGGCGTGGCACTCTTCCCCGGCCCTGGCAATGCCACACTGCTGGCACTCCCGCCGCTCAATTGGGCAGTACTGGCATGCTGCCTCACCATTCCTGAATCATACATTCCATTCAACAGCAACGGATCCATCCCACCACCCATTGCTGCTTTCTGCTTCGACAAATTGCTGGCCGTCTCGACCAATGCCAATTCCCAATCAGCCTTTCCAGGTTCAGCAGCTGGAGTCTGCCAAGCCGAGGTCACTTCCTGCTGTCCATTAGATGGGAATGCTTGCCATGACCCATTTGCACCATTCGCCGGACCAGCAAACAAAGCCAATGCAAACCTATTCCCCTGATCATCTGCACTAACCGCCTCTTCTCTCAAATTCACCAAGTCTTCAATGACTTCCTGCTTAGGAGGCTCAGGCTCCGGCTCCGGGGGAGGCGGAGGAGTGTAATTCTCCGGCGGAGGCAATGCCTTTATCTCATTCATACTCTGTACTGGCTCCTCCTCCTCCTGAGGCACAGGCGGAAGCTCCGGTTTTCTCTCTGGACTCTTGGGTCTCTTGGCCCTATCCCTCACAAACTCCTCCAATGTCTCCAAAAGCTTACCAGTAATCCTCTGCACATCCGGATACTCCGAAGATCTAGCCACACCCGTGTCCTTACACCAATTATAAAACGCAACAAGCTCATCAATCTGCTTAGCCGCACTAGCATAAGCATCAAAAGTCTTAACACAGTCCGGGTACTCCATGTCGAAAAATTTATCAAGCAAAACAGCCAAAACCTCGCAGACATCAGCATACAACTGGAAACTCTCTTTCACCACAGGATACAAAGCAATCAAAATCATACGGCTATTCTTCGCCAAACCCGTCGGTCGGCACGACAAGAACCGATCCAATAGCCTCTGTAAATGACCCATCTTCCCAAATATCCGTTCAGGCTTCATATCCCTCAATGGGGTCACAACCACAGAGCCCCTCTTATCCTGACCCACCTCGCTCACATCTCCGAAAGACCGTGTCCGCCTCATCCCGCCATAGCTCCCGTACCCACTACCATCGCCGTGGCCGTGGCCGCTGCCGCCGTAATCGTACTCGTAAGGCCTCGACGGCGGCGGAGACCGGAAATTATCTCTGCCGCCGTCGTATGGAACAACAGCAGTAGAAGTAGAGGTAGAAGAAGTAGAGGTTTTCCGATCGAAAAGCACCATCTCGAGTCGCTGATCCAAATACATAGCGTAGGTTCGAACAAAAGCAGAGTGGTCCCATGAGCTAGAATGAGCTTCGTCTCTGAAATCCGACAGGTTCAGAAGCCTCGCTCCTCGCCTCGTGGCGTAGAGAATCTCCTCCTGGAACACGGGGTCGCCCTCGTTCAGCAAGCGGTGGACTAGAATGAGCGCCTTGAGAGCCACGATCCAGTCCCGCGTCTTGCCGAGACGCTTGGACACGGCGGACACGCAGGCGTGGACGTATCCGCGCGAATAAGAAGTGAGGTGGAGTATGGACCGGATGTACTTCTCGTCGGCCGGGTCGTCGTCGTGGCTCGTGGCTTTCACGATTGCAACCTCGAGGTCCGGAGCCATGTTGCTCGCTACTTTGGCCAGCCCGATGCTGGTTTGGTCCTTCACAGCCCCGATCGCCTTCCGTATCGTACTCGGCGCCATCTCTACCAAAACCACACTTTCTTCTTCTTCTTCTTCTTCAGTAACAAACTATAAACCAAAGTTTAGTTGAATTAATTCACATTAAACAAAAATAATACTTGGTCAACGAAAAACATACGCAAATACAAGCAGATATACCGTGGGTTTTTATCTAAATTTCAGATCTGAGGCGAGGGGACTCCGATCTGTCGAAAACGACGTCGGATCCGGTGACTTTTGGGGACGGTGTCGTATTTGGAAGGAAAATATCTGAGCTATGTTTTCTCCTTCGTTTTCTCGCTTTTTTTGTTTGTTTTGGTTTTTCTAGATTCTTGCTTTTTTTTTTTTTCTCTCTCTTCTCTGTGGTTGTCTGTTTGGGACTTTGGTAAGAGAGAGGGAGGGGGACACGAGAACCGGGTGAGCGGAAAAAGGTTGGTTGGAGGGGGATTTTAATTAAAAGAGCGGGGGTTGGAGTGCGCTTACGTGGCGTGACTTGCTCCCGTTGGATTTGATCTGGGATCTGGTGGTATTTGGTATTTACGGAAGTGTACAGCAATGCAAGAGCTGTGCCGTGTCAGTGCGCTTTTCGAAAGAAATGAAGCATGTGTACAGTATTAACTAATTCTACTTCTACTACAGTATAGAGACCATGTAGAGACACTGAGAGAGAGTGAAATACTACCAGATCTATCTTATTTTATTGGCATACCACGCGTACGGCCTACGGTGATTGAGACTTTTGTTCTTTATTTTTTTAATTTTTCTGGTTTGATGGATGGACACGTGGAAGTGAATAAGGATATTTTCTTTAAAAAATGTTAAAATTTTACTCACTTGACAAGTCGCGTGAAGTAAAAGTAATGAGTTTACTTGCCAATTGCGGTAAAAATCGTAATTCCGGCGTTAGTCAGGCTTTTGGGAAGGAAAATCCGAGTCATGGAAAATGAAAATGGGAAGTACAGAGTTGCTGGGTCAATTTTCCTTTTCCCCTTACGGTCCGTGGATTACGGGTATTGTAAAAATGGACTCTGGGTAATGTCGGTGCCAGACTTGGAATTTTTTTAAGGGAGGGAGGCATCGAGTTGATTATGGAGCTGGAGCATGGGTGTCATTTTTTTTTTTTTGGATGAATGCATGGGTGTCAATTATTATTATTATTATTAAAATGTCTTTCATTGCTAATGTTTGGACACTCCAAGAAGTTGTCTCTTCTAAGTGCTACTATTTAAAAAAAAAAAAAAATAGTGCTAATATTTAAGTTGGTATGAATAAAGGGAAATGCTAATTATTATTATTTTTTTTTCATTTTTCATGAAAACTTTAGGAAAATTTTGATATCACTTTTATGGGAAATGAAAAAAAAGTTGTCAAAATATTAATTACTTTTTTTTTTCATTTTCCATAAAAGTTTTTTTTAAATGAATTATTAACCAGTACCCTAAGGGCACTCGTTAGCATTTCCCATGAATAAATTAGTACGGTAAGGACCAGAAAATTTAGTGGCCCAAGCCCACTTAGAGTAGTGGGTTGTGCAGTTCAACTTTGGCCTAAATCAATAAAATTTGTAAGAGGAAAGAACAAACAGCAACAGAAAGCCTTGCCCGAGGATAAATGCAAGGAAGAATAAGGTTATATTAAGAAATAGATGAGCATTCAGCTATCCACAAGCTCGCCCGAGGAGGCTAAGTTTACACAAAAGTAATACTATTCACTCTCTTCTCTCAATACTCTTCTTTCTCTTTTCTTCTTTTTTTGTCTCAATCCCTTTTTTCAATGCTCCCTCCTTTTCTTATATACTTCTTCTTTTATCATATCTTAACCATCCATTCTCACCTAACCCCTTTTCTTTCATAACACTTGTTATTTTTAACATCTGAAAAAGTTGGTGGAAGGACTTTGCTTAGTTGTTACTTATACTATTTAAGACACTTCCTCATCAATGTGGCTGATAAAGCTGTTACCCACCAAGTGCAACAGGCTATACCAAGCTAAAAGCTTCCCTAATGCCCACTGACTTCCTTTCTCTTCAGGCTCCAACTCCCACTTAGAACACTATTGAGTATTTTGACTTGTATGTTCCCTTCCTCGGGCAACTTTCTTCATCAAGCTCATGGCCCGGGGCATTCCTACACCAATGCTACAACCTTGTAACTTCATCCTCGGTCCTCGGGCACACACAAGTACATATATAATTCTTTTTCAAAGATGCTTAGTACATTACTGCTTAATTTTGAATTTATTGCTTGTCTCATTCTTCTTTTGATATTCACGAAAGGGTAGTAGAAGGAGAGCTGTTTTACTAGAATTTTTGGTATTCATCAAAATCAAATACATACAACATATGATATGCTACACACTAGACAACAGTGAGTTAGGAAACTGCAAACATGTTTTTTTTGTCCCAAATGGATTTTCCCCCCTTTTTTCATCTCATGGGATTAGTTCAATAGTGTAGTTAATTATTTTGCTACCACGAGAAAAGGAGTGACGATATTGTAATACATATATCTTCAACTTTGTTTCATATTAAGATGGTAATAATGAACCAATGATAAAATGGTGAATCTCTCAAGAGCATTGGTAAAAATACCTAAACTACCTTTATTTTTACTGGTGCTTCTTTTTTTCTTTTTTCTTTCTCTCAACTATGATGTGATAATTTCCAGGTTAGTGATTGATGAGGTGCAAACTCGTCAATCACAGTAGGCAGACGGAACTCCCTGTCAACAACTGGTTATCTACAGGTAAGGTGGTCACCGGTGTGGTGCCTGCCACAGGGCCTCCGATGCCAAAGTTAGAACAATATGACAATTCACAGAACTAGAAGATAATAGGTATTTTTAGTGAGCTTTTGTATCTATGTACCTTCTGCTGTCAATGTGAGGACTTTATATATGTGAGCTTGACTGATAGCCGTTGGGGTGTTAATGCCTCTTTCTTGTAACGCCTTCAGCCCAATTATGGGGCTTTTATTAGGCTCCAACGGTCTGTTTTGATGGTTTCGCAACTGTCCAGGTTACCTGCTGGCGCTATTGAATGATTTTCTTTACCTCGTCGATGATGACTCATTTGTTGTCAAGGTTTACCTCGTCACTAGTGTTGATCTCGTCAGGGTAATGTGATCTCGTCATTCCCATCAGTTGCCCCCCAGGTTCTGTGGTCGTCAGTGACGTGTCATGAAGGCCACAGAAGGTGAAGATTTTCTTTTCCTGGATTGTTTGTGACGCTTGGGGTTTCGTTCCGAATTTAATGTGTGATGGCGGCACAGTATGGGAAGTGGCCACGTGGCATAGGTTGATTGGGAGTATTGATGGCATGACCCATTGGATTTCCCGCTAGTTTTCAGTTTCCTTGGGTTATTGGTTTTAAAGACCTTTCATTTTTTTTTCACTTTGGTTTTTCTTTCTTTTTCTGCTTCGAGTGTTTGTCCTTTTTTCTTTGCTTGTTTCTGCAACCATCCCAATCCTGCTCCGGCGACTCTGACCTTACTCCGGCGATGACTTTCTCCGGCCTCGACTGTTTCGTTCTTCAAGGTACGCTACTTTTTCGATTTCTCAGATTTCTTCTTCAAAGTCTCTTTATAAATCTCTGATTTTTCTCCTTTTGTCTTTTTATTTTCATGTTTGGTATGTTGGGCATTTAGGTTTGGGTATCCCTTTTCATGGTTAATTCCTCTGAGGTTTGGGTAGCTTGCCCCTCAGTTTCTTTCTTTTTTGCTCGCTTAGGGGCGACTTTGGGTGTTTCTGGGGACTTTTTTCCTTTGATTGGGGACTATTTATTTGAAGGTAGTGGTTTGAGTGTGGTTTTAAGGGAGTTATCTCCGATTTTAGGTCGGTCATTGGCTTGGTTTGAGAGAGGGACGAAGAGGATGTCTGAGGTGAGATCCAGTGAGTTAGACACTGGGTTGTCGTCTAGCGGCGGCCCGGTCGAGGGTGATACAGCCGTTTCTACCCCTCGTCAGGTTAGGGCTTTTTACGCTCTCAACGAAGAGTGTGGGCTGGACGCTGATACAGTAGCCAGGTTCAAGGACAGGTTCCAGTTCCCTGCGCGGGTCCGGGTTCGTCGGCCTGGTCCTGAGGATCGGGCCTGCCATTTCTTCCCAGGTGAAGTGTGCTTCTACGAGGTTGCTTTCACCTCTGGACTTAGGCTACCCGTCCATCCTTTGGTGATGGAGCTATTGGATCATTTTGGCATTGCCCCCGGGCAGCTCATGCCGAACTCTTGGAGGATAGTCATTAATTGTATGGAGATTTGGCTGGCTGCCAACGAGGATATGATCAAAGTGAGTGAGCTCGTCCATATTTATCGTTTGAAAGAATCAAAAGAGTATAGGTACTACGAATTAGTCCCTTGGACGAGGAGGACTAGAATCATTAAGGGTCTAGCCTCGTCATTCAGGTACTGGAAGTCCCGTTTCATTTTCGTGTCCGGGGATGACTTTGAGACCCCTTCCAGCGAGGCTTGGGGTGATATCCCAAGGTTACTTCATTGGTGGGGAACCCCAAACTTAGGTGCGTCTATGTTCCTTCTCGTCTGTTTATTTTTTGTCTTGCATGTTTGGTCGTCATTAACCACTCATTCGCTTCCTTTTGCAGTTAAACAGCGTCCCAAGTTGAAGAGCAAATACCAGGAATGTCTTCAAAAGGCAATCGAATATTCCAAGTCGATTGAGAGTTGTGATGATCTCCTTGACCCCCGGACACTTGCTTTCTACTGCTTGGGCCCGGATCCGTCTCCCTACGTTTTGCGCAGCATCAGCATTGAGGAGAAGAAGAGTAAGTGTTTACTTCGTCCATACTGACCTTCAATCGCGTACTTTGGATTTCTTAGTCTTTTTTTTTTTTTTTTTTTTTTTTTTTTTAGAGATGACGACCAAATTCAATAAGGATATGTACGCCAAGATGAGGGCCAAAAAAGACGAACCCTTGGCTAGTATCGGCAAGAAAGTGGTTTGTGTGACGGGGAAGGGTCCTTCCGCCGTTCCTTCCGTGGATGCTACCCCAATCGTCTCAGGAGTAGAGGGAGCTCGAGTAGCTTCGCCTGCTACCTCCGTCGAGGAGATCCCTACTCCGTCATCAAAGAGGCCGAGGCTGTCAGCCAAGGACAAAGAGAAGGAGAGAGTAGGCTCGTCCGTCTTTGATGATGAGGGTGTGGCTGTGGAGCGGGCACACAACATTGTGAAAGTTGAGGACCTTAAGGTCTTTTCTGGGGTACCTATCAACATGGTCGCGAGTCAGCATGTCCACAAGATTGTGCAGGTAAGGCTGTTCATACATTTTTCCTTGGCCTCTTTTTCCTTTTTTTTTTTTTTTTTTTTTTACTGACGTTCTTATCATGCTTCATCAGGTGTTGGGGGAGAGCCTTCATCTGGCTTCTGAGTGTCTTACTCAAGAGGCTAAGGTGGCTTTTTTGACTTCTAAGATGGAGGCTCTGGAGAAAGAGAACTCAACTTTGAAAAAGGACCTTATACAGTCGATGGACGAGTCTGCCACCTTGAAGGAGAAAGTCAAGGCTCTAAATTCTGACCTAAGGGTTGAGCGTCAGCTGAATCTGGAGAAGGATGACCAGCTTCAGGCGGCCAAAGAGAAGTTGAAGACAATCGCTGCCAAGTCCGTCGAGGCCTTTCAGCAGACGGAGGAGTATTCCACTGTACTTTTTAGTTGGTTTTTCAAGGGATTTGAACTCCTCCGCCGGTACCTCGTCAAGTACCCTACAGGGGTTGATCTGCTAAATCTGGATTTAGAGGTGGTAGATCAAGTGATGGCTGCTGACGAGGCTGCCCAGTCTTCTGTTCCTGACGGCGATGCCCCTGCTGCTGACGATGCTCCTGTTGCTGAAAACGCTCCTGCTGTTGACGATCATGTTACTGCCGAACCTGACACTTAGGAGATTTTATCTTTCATATCTGCCCGTTGTGTTTTGGGCCCTTTTTGGAGATGTACATATATTTTTTGTTTTTATTTCAATTTTCAGAACAATATCTTTTGGCCCTGTTAAGAGAACAAGGATAATTGCCCTATGTTTTTGGGCTTCTCTATGATTTAATGTTTACCTGCTTTTGTGGTTACACTACTGTCTATGTTTGTGCACATGTGCGTGATTTAGCATAAACTTCTTAGCGTACCTTGTATTTAGCTGGTACTTAGTGCAAATTCCTTGTGATTTGCTCGTCATTTTTTATCCTTGTTGTGGGTTTCTATCCTTCTTCTTCTTCTTTTTGTTCTTTTCCTTGCGGGTTCGTCAGTGTCCTTAGTTCGTTCAGTGGGACTTTGCCAGTGATTTACATCCGTCTCGGCGGAATCTTATCACTTAGGGTTTCGTCAGTGATTTACATCCGTCTTGGCGGAATCTTATCACTTGGCCACTTTCCTTTTTTTTTTTCTTTTTTTCTTTTTTTTTTTTTTTATGGTGACTTACATCCATTAAGGAATCTCGTCACTTACGGCTTTGTCAGTGATTTACATCCGTCTTGGCGGAATCTTATCACTTAGCCCTTTTTTTTTTTTTGGTGACTCATATCCCATTAAGGAATCTCGTCACTTAGGGCTTCGTCAGTGATTTACATCCGTCTTGGCGGAATCTTATCACTTAGCCCTCTTTTTTTTTGGTGACTCACATCCCATTAAGGAATCTCGTCACTTAGGGATTCGTCAGTGATTTACATCCGGCTTGGAGGAATCTTATCACTTAGCCTTTTTCTCATATTTGTTGGTGTTGTCGTCGGTAACATACGCTCGTCAAGGTGTACTCTTGTTAGTTTGACTTACAATTGACTGGACCTGTCTGCATAAAGACATCAAGAAATAAGAATTTTTTATTGAATTCAGGAGTAATTGCCTTTGTCTATTACATTTACTGGTGGTACTTTTTTAAATGCTCAATATTCCATGGTCGAGGAAGCCTTTGTCCGTCCATGGTTTTCAGGTGATAACTTCCTTGTCTTGAGTAGTGAATGACTCGGTAGGGACCTTCCCACGTAGGACCCAGCTTTCCCTGGGTAGGGTCTTTAGTTGCCACGGTGGTCCTACGTAAGACGAGGTCACCTATGTCCAGGCGTCTCAGTTTGACCCTTTTGTCATAGTATTCGGCCATCCTTTTTTGATACTTCGTCATCTTGCTGGATGCGTTGACTCTTACTTCGTCCAGACAATCTAGGTTGAGTCGCAGTTCGTCGTCATTGATCTCTTCGTTGAAAGTTCCACGCCTGATGCTTGTGACCCCTACTTCGACTGGGATTACTGCTTCTGTACCATAGGTAAGCCTAAAGGGGGTTTCTCCTATTGGGGTTCTAGCGGTGGTTCTGTAAGCCCACAGGACATTTGGTAGTTCTTCTGGCTAGGCACCTTTCACATCGTTCAGTCTGGTCTTGATAATCTTGAGTAGCGTCCGGTTCGTCACTTCCGTCTGCCCATTTGCCTGAGGATACCCTGGGGATGAGAACTGATTCTTGATCCCAAGGTTTGAGCAGAATTCCCTGAAGCCTTGATTGTCGAACTGCCTTCCATTGTCTGATATGATCGTCGAGGGAATCCCGAACCTGCAGATTATGTTCTTCCACACAAAGTTCTAGATCCGAGCCTCAGTGATCGTTGCTAGGGCTTCTGCTTCAACCCATTTTGTAAAATAGTTAATAGCAACAAAAAGGAATTTTACCTGACCTTTACCTTGGGACAGAGGACCGACGATATCGATTCCCCATTGTGCAAATGGCCATAAGGAAGCTATGGTTGTCATTTTCTCTGCTGGAAGCCGCTGCACATTCCCGTATCGTTGGCATTTGTTGCACCTCCTGACGATCTCAGCAGCGTCCACCTGCATGGTTGGCCAAAAATATCCTACCCTTACCACTTTGTTTACTAGGGATCTGGAGCCAGCATGGTCACCACAAATTCCTCCGTGTACTTCCTCCAAGATGTATTTGGCCTCTTCCTCGTCAACGCACTTCAAGTAAGGCATAGAGAAGCCTCTCTTGTACAAGACGTCATTCAGGATCGTGAACCTGGCTGCCCTCTTCTTGATCTTTCTGGCTTCTTCAGTGTTTTGAGGTAGGTGCCCGTCCTGGAGGAAGGACATTATGGGCGTCATCCAGGTATCAGTGCTCTGGATGGTGAATGTTGCAACTTCCTCGATACTAGGGTGTTTTTGGACTTCCATCGCCAGGTCCGTGCTAGTCCATTCTTCTTTTGATGACGCTAGCTTTGACACTTCGTCAGCCCCCATATTCTGACTTCTTGGGATTTGTATGAACTCCACTGTATCGAATTCCTGAGCTAGTTGTCTTGCCAACTTGAGGTACTTCTGCATCCTTTCTTCTTTTGCCTCGTATTCTCCCTTGATCTGTCCAATCACTAGCTTCGAATCACTTTGGATCAACAAATTTTTGGCACCAAGAGCTTTCCCAAGCCTCAGTCCCGTTAGTATTCCTTCGTATTCAGCTTCGTTGTTGGTGGTCGGGAACTTTAGTTGGACCCCATATTTCAGCACTTCTCCGTCGGGGGTGGTTATGATGGCCCCTACTCCCCCCTTCTTTTGGGTTGACGAACTATTAGTCTGTATTATTAATTTATCTGCTTCATCGGTAATCCTGTCTTCGTCAGGGAGTGTGAATTCTGCGATGAAGTCCACCAGAGCTTGTGCCTTGATCGCTGTTCTTGGATGGTACTCGATGTCAAATTGACTAAATTCAATTGCCCACTGGACCATTCTCCCTGTTGCTTCTGGCTTGTTCATCGACTTCTTGATTGGTTGGTCCGTCATTACGAGAATAGGATTTGACCGGAAATATTGCCTGAGCTTGCGCGAGGCCACTATTAGTGCAAACACAATCTTTTCGATCCTTGGGTATCTGGACTCAGCCCCTTGGAAAGCTTGGCTGACGTAGTAAACTGGGAGTAGCTTCTTGCCTTCTTCTCCAATTAAAGTTGCACTTACTGCCGAGGCTGACACTACCAGGTATAAGTATAAGTTTTCTCCTTCTTTGGACGGGCTTAGGAGAGGTGGGCTGCTCAGGTAGTGCTTTAGCTCTTAGAACGCTACCTCGCACTCGTTGGTCCAGGCAAAAGCCTGCTTCAAGGTTTTGAAAAAGGGGAGGCATTTGTCTGTAGCCCTAGAGACGAACCTGTTTAAAGCCGCTATCCTTCCTGTGAGTTTTTGAACGTCCTTGACGATCTTGGGTGAGGCCATGTCGATGATGGCTTGCACTTTTTCTGGGTTTGCTTCTATTCCTCTCTGGGACACCATGAATCCCAGGAACTTCCTCGAGGCTACCCCAAAAACGCACTTACTTGGATTCAACCTCATCTGGTGTTTTTTGAGGGTTGCAAAAGTTTCCTTCAAGTCGTCCAGATGTGCAAGCTCTTCCTTGCTCTTGACGAGCATATCGTCCACGTATACTTCCATGTTTTTGCCAATCTGCTGGCTGAACATTTTGTTCACGAGCCTCTGATACGTAGCTCCAGCATTTTTTAACCCAAAAGGCATTACCTTGTAGCAGTAGAGTCCTTGACTTGTGATAAAGGCGGTCTTCTCCTGGTCTTCTTCAGCCATTTTTATCTGGTTATACCCTGAGAAGGCGTCCATGAACGTCAGTAACTTATGCTCAGCAGTGGAGTCCACGAGCTGGTCTATTCTTAGTAGAGGGAAGCTGTCTTTTGGGCATGCCTTGTTCAGGTCGGTGAAGTCTACGCACATCCTCCATTTCCCGTTCGCTTTCTTGACCAGGACGACATTGGCGAGCCATTCAGGGTAATACACTTCCCGGATGAATCCAGCTATCAAGAGTTTGTTAACTTCCTCTGCAACTGCTTGATCTCGTTCTGGAGCGAAGGTTCTCCGTCGTTGCTGGACGGGCTTCCGTTCTAGGTCCACATTCAGCCTGTGTTGGATGACTTCTGGAGATATGCCCGGCATGTCCTCGTGACTCCATGCAAAGACATCTAGATTCTCCTTTAAGAACCTTATGAGTCTTGTCCTCATCTCGGGGCTCAGCGTCGTCCCTATCTTGGTCGTCTTGTTCACACTTCCTTCTACCAATTCCACTGTTTCCAGGGCCTCTATCCCGTCTTCCTCTTTTTCTTCAATCATCCACGTGTGGTTTTCTTTTCCAGCTAGGACAGCTTGATAACATTCTCTTGCCAGGACTTGATCGCCCTTCACTTCACCAATGCCATTATTGGTCGGGAATTTCACCTTCAAACAGTAGGTTGACATCGCCGCCCTCCACTTGTTGAGGGTGGGCCTCCCAATGATGACATTGTAGGATGAGGGATAATCTACCACTAGGAAGTCTACTTGTTTTGTCAATTGTACTGGATAGGTCCCTGCAGTCACCGTCAACGTTACTATGCCTCTGGGGTAGACCCTGTCTCCGCTGAAACTAACGAGTGGAGAGTCGAAAGGGCGAAGTCTTTCTGGATCTAATCTCATCTGCTGGAAGGCTGGGAAGTAAATGATGTCCGCGGAGCTTCCGTTATCAACGAGGATTCTTTTGGTATTAAACCCTTCTATATTCAGCATTATGACCAGGGGATCATTGTGGGGCTGCTTCACTCCCGCGGCGTCTCCTTCGCTGAAAGACATATCCTGGTATGTTCGTCGTGCTTTGACGGAGGTACAGCGTGGACGCTGTTCACCTGTCTCTGGTATGCCTTTTTGAGTGATCTGAACGATCCTCTTGAGAATGGTCCTTTTGTGATTGTGTTTATCTCCCCGATCACCTTGCGTAGAGGCTGGGATGTATGGTCGTCATCTCGAGAGAAGGCTTCATGCTGAGTTTTATTGTCGTCCCTGAACTTACCATATTCTCCTTTCTTTACATACTTTTGTAACTTCCCTTTCCGTATTAACTCCTCTATTTGCTCCTTTAGATCTCTACAATCCTCTGTGTGGTGGCCATGGTCTCTGTGGAACCGACAATACTTGTTTTTGTCCCGGACATTAGGGGATGAGTGTAATGGCCTGGGCCATTTGAGATAATGCTCGTCCTTGATCTGCGTGAAAATTTTATCAACAGACATAACCAGGGGAGTAAATCTTACCGTCCGTAGGCTCTTATCATCCTTCCTCCTGTTCCCGTCATTGTTCCGACGGTCTGGTCGATCTCTCTTTTACCCCCTACGGTTGTCTTCCCTCTTGGCCTTATCTCCTAGCTTCTCGGTATCTTTTATGGCAGCTAGAGTATCCTCCGCATTCATGTATTTTTGTGCCTTCAGGAGCATCTCCGCCATCGTCTTCGGGGGGTTCTTCGCGAGAGAGGCCACGAGGTCTCTGGACCTCAGCCCTGCTTTAAAGGTCGTCAGCTGCACCTTGTCATCAGCTTCGTCTACCTCCAGAGTTTCCCGGGTGAATCGTTTGACATATGATCTCAGGGTTTCCTTCTCCCCCTGTTTTATGGTGAGTAAGTAGTCTACTGGCCTCCTTGGGCGTTGCCCTCCTATGAAGTGGCGCAAGAAGGCGCTACTCAGCTGATCGAAGTTGTCTACGGACGAGTTTGGCAACTTAGTAAACCATTCTCTTGCAGCTCCTTTGAGAGTCGTTGGGAAGGAACGGCACAGTATCTCATCAGGTGGTTGTTGAAGTCCCAGAGTCGTCTTGAAGGTATTAAGGTGATCCTGGGGGTCTTTTAGCCCGTCGAACGGCTCAAGCTGAGGTAAGCGAAATTTTAAAGGCACAGGGCATTCTAGTACCGCGGCGGTGAAGGGTGAATCCGTAGCTCTTACCATTTTGTCCACGCTTCGGTCCGTCTTTTCTTTAATGGCGCTCCTCAGCTCGTCCATTTCCTTCCTCATTTCTCGAAGGAGGTCCGAGTTCTGCTCGTCCGGAGTAGTTGGTCTATGAGGGGTTCCTCTCCGTTGACTATCCCCTTCTTCCTCCAAGTTATCTTTGGACCGATTCTCTTCCTGTTGAGCCTGTTGGACTTGCTAAAACCGTAACTTCATTTCCTGGTTCTGTTTGGTGAGTTCTTCAATGGTGGCTGCAAGGGCCTGGACTTGCTGGGCCAAGGCTGCTGAGTCTGGGTTGAATTCCATCTAAATGTAGAGGGTTGATGGGAACTACGCTCTCAAATATGAATCTGAAAATATCGTTCCCACAGACGGTGCCAAACTGATGAGGTGCAAACTCGTCAGTCACAGTAGGCAAACGGAACTCCCTGTCAGCAGCTGGTTATCTACAGGTAAAGTGGTTACCGGTGTGGTGCCTGCCACAGCGCCTCCGATGCCAAAGTTAGAACAATATAACAATTCACAGAATTAGAAGATAATAGGTATTTTTAGTGAGCTTTTGTATCTATGTACCTTCTGCAGTCAATGTGAGGACTTTATATATGTGAGCTTGACTAATAGCCGTTGGGGTGTTAATGCCTCTTTCTTGTAACGCCTTCAGCCCAATTATGGGGCTTTTATTAGGCTCCAACGGTTTGCTTTGCTGGTTTCGTAACTGTCCAGGTTACCTACTGGCGCTATTGAATGATTTTCTTTACCTCGTCGGTGATGACTCGTTTGTCGTCAAGGTTTACCTCGTCACTAGTGTTGATCTCGTCAGGGTAATGTGATCTCGTCATTCCCATCAGTGATGAATGCACCTTAAAATAAATTCAAGAAGAATTATGCATCTCAAACCGGAATTAGGTTTTGGACATTTTCCTTGATTATAACTCCCATTTTCATTTAAAGGTTTTGTTAATATTATCGTTAATGGAGGGGCTAGTTTCTTTTTAGAAATATAGTTCTAGCCTTCTAGCCCTAGGCCCTTCCTAACTTATTCCCATAAATGGTGGTCGTGGAATCCAAATAGCACTCTTGGGCCCAAGCTAGAACTTCCCCTTTCGGTCAAGCTCATTACTGTTTTGAGATGCAAGCTCGTTGTCTTTCGAGTGGCCACTTTGTCAAATAGACCTTGTGTCATGCAAACATGGTGGGCTAACTAAGTTATGCACTTATGCCAATGCAGCTTGGTTGGATGATCTTCTTTCAATCTTATGGAATTATAATTATAAGTGTTGGGGGACAACCCTACAATCTAAAAGCAAAATGCAAAATTGTCTAAAGACCTTGGTGGATCTCAATTACCGTCCTTGACTATAAATCTTAAGGGTCGATGTAAATTGCTTATTTCAATAACTGATCTTGATGTCTTGTCCCTTCCGTCTGTATTTTAGCTTTTTCGAGTTGTTGCGTTGACATGCATCTTTTCAGTCGACCTGAAAGAACACCTAACTGAGAGGTTTACTTCTAAGCGTCAGACTAGTTAGTAAGTCTACTATAAGGTTTCATGCCCAAAAAAAATTTCTTAAGCTCTACAAATAACCCCTTAGCAAAAAAGAGGAGGAAAAAAAAAAACTATATTTCTTTCATTCCTCATCTTTTTAATTGGTTTTTTAATTTAACTATCGGAGCTTCCTTAGCCACCCTCCTTGGGTGGTCGTGGTTGATTTGAGGTCTTCTTCTTTATCAGGTGATTGACTTTGTGTGGAGGTTCATCACATGCCGTTCTCGAAGTATAAGTTCTTGATGTGGTTCCATTATGTCACCCAAATTTCACCCAATTACAACAAGTTTTAAGAGCATCAACAGTGGGCTTCTCAAATGCCAAATTGTAAAGTATATTTGGCATTTGGGCCCAAATTACCCCAGCAATTGGATTGCTAAACCTGGGACCGGCCAAAATTTTTTGGCATACTGCTACAGTGCGATCTCATATGTGAGATCGCACTGTAGCAGTATACCATCCAAAAAAATTTTATTTTAATAGTGCACAGTTCTGGAGAATAGTTGATTTTGAAAACAAAAAAGGTGATAGTTGGAAAAGTAATAATAAAAAAAGATTAAAAAAATAATATTTTAATAAGATGGTAAAATAATAGAATTTTGGGATGGTGGATGTATTGTAAAATGGTATGGTATAATTGATAAAGTAGCTTTTTGGGATGATAAAATAAGATGAGATTTAGGATCCGGATGTGGATGCTAAATGCTGTAAATGGATTTTTTGAAAGTGCCCCACTAGACTCCCCTAATCATTGCTCTTCACATTCATCTTCATTTTTTATTGTAAGTGGGGTTAAGAAATAAAGAAAAAAAGGGTAGATGAAATAAATGGATACGACTAATGGTTTAAATGTTGAACCATTGAACCATTGAAAAAAGTGAAAGGTTCAAAGTTTTGAGGTAGGCTAAAATTTCAACTGGATGTGAGATGGTGATGACATCATAATGAATTAAAATACTAAAATAGATTAAATTTATCTAAATAAATAAATAAATTGATTGAAAGATATCTAAAGAAATTTAAACACTTTTCAAATATATCTTTACACTTTTATAAAGCTATTAGAAAACAATATGGCATAAACAAGTATAATAAATATTGTATTTATTAATCATTTAAGTTAAAAAAGAGAAAAAAAAAAGCTGAAAATAAAGCAAGTTCATTGTCAAAATAAACTTATAATTCCTAATTGACATATAGCAAAAATACACAAATTCAGCGGTATTAATATATTGAGGGAGATGATAACCATTTAACAAATAACATAACTAAAAGCTATCTATCTATAATATTATTATCATTATATTATAAAAGTTGAATCCCAAAATTGGTAAATATTCACACAATGATGACACATGTACTTTTACTAAAGCACATAACCTAGACATGTAACAAAATAGTCATTAATTACAAGGTACTGATATGGAATAATAACGCTATGTAGCAAGTTTCAATTTGTTTAAATGATACATGTCAGTCAATTATGTCAGATGATATGTTATTTAATGGCACAATAATTGTAGAGACTTTTTTTTTTTGGAGGGGGAAATAATTGCAGAGACTTAATGACTAATAATTGAAAAGGAAAAAAATAAATACCCTCTTATTTTATGAAAAAAAATACTCTTAAGATAACTTATGTTGGGTTTTTTTTTTTTTTTTTTTTTAAGAAAAGTCTAATACCATAATTATGGACCGCTTATCTAATACCAATATACCATAATTATTTTTTTTTTGGGAGAAAAATATACCATAATTATATCTGTAAGGACACGATTTATTTAACAGCTCAAGAATGACATTGGGCTCGTATGCATAGGGCCCCAACAATATGATTTGTAGAGAGTGAGCTTGAAAGGCATGACCTTGGGCACAGGTGGACGGTTTAATCGTGGCGTCTATGGAAGTTCTTATATGGGCGGGCTTGGCTTGACTAGCTAAGCCCTCCATTAGTACGGGTTGTAGGACTTAAGTCCTCGGACGCTGTCCAAGGAGCCCTATATCCTTCCCTTTCTCCCTTTTACCGGGGGAGGGAGTCCTCTTTTTCTTCTGGGGGTTTTTCCTTTTATACTAGTGTTTGTTTCCCCCTTTAGAGTCCACGTGTAAGTTTCACTTTTCTGGGGTGCAGACCTGTCCTGTCAACCTATACCTAGAGTGGTTTGGGGTCGTTGGGAAAGTTAAAGGGTATGGTTTAGAGTATGGACTTGTCAGATACAAGGTTTTGTATTATGAAGTTAGCAGCTTTTTCCCTTGCCCTGCCCCTACATTCAGTTTGCCCCTTTCTTCAGGCATTTCGTGAGGTGCCGAGCATGAGGTCGTCCTCGGCAATGGCTCTTCTCGGTTTGGGCCTTGGGCCCTAATGCAGAGTGGGCCTGGCCCGCGAATTCTCTGCCCCCACAATAGCCTCTCAAAATCCTGCTGCCCGACTTTTAGTCGGGGAGGAGGGTTTTGGTAATGTTGGGCTTACATCATAGCTTGTTCAGATTCTGTACTCTACTAAGATTTGTGTTTTTCCATTTACATGGGAGACGTGCCATATTAGAGGCATTCCTTTACCCATTCACGTGGAGTCCTTTGACGCTTCAATACTCAAGGTGCGTCTTCACGAGGATCTTCAGATCCTACGGTTGCGAATGGCATTGGAAATTGAGCCAACTCTACCTTGTCCGTAGCATTCCTTGGAAAGCTGCGTGAATTGAATGCCCCCACTTTACCTCTTATATAAGTAGGATAAGAGGTTATTTTCCTTACACACAAACCCTTCGATTCTCTTCAAAATCATAACCCTTCAGCTATAATCACAGTTTTCACCTTCAGTGCTATACGCCCTTTGTGCAATATGTTTGAGACACGGACAAGGGTAAAGGAACTCCATCCGCCACAGAGGCGCCGGGTCCTTCCGAGACTCAAGGTAGCGTGGTCTAGGCAAGGGAGGCACAGATTCAAGAAAATCTTCCGTTTTGACAAAGGGGGAAATGGTATTTCTCCTTCTTTTAGTCAAAATCCGAAGCAGGTACTGGTCGCACCAGATTCTTGGTGCGTCAGAAGTAAAGTTTTCCGCCATCAGCGCCGTCTGCTATATCGCAGGCGTGGTTACGTGGAGGCCCATTAACTTCCGGCTGCCTGCACCTTTTCTTCAACGGTGTTGGCCTCAAGTTGGGTTCCCTGCACCATTTTTTCAGCTGCGCTAGCCCGAAGTCGGGCTCTCTATGCCTTTTCTTCAACGGTGCAAGCCCCGAGTTGGGCTCTTTGGCTGCCTGAGTTATAGGCATGTAAAAGTGTTGAGGAATGGTTTCCTTGAACAACGTCTTGGAACAGCAGCCAACCTCTCCTCTGCATTTCTTCCTCGGCTTTCTCTTTATTCTCTTGTATCTTTCTTTTCGCCTATGTAGTTAGCTTTAGTATAAACTTATTCCAGTTTTTCATTGTACGCTGTACTATTTCTTTGTCTTAATAAAAGATGAATTTATTTCTTTGTAAATACTTTTCCTTTCGGCAGCAACTACTTTGTGAACGGGTGCGCTATGTATGTATCTTCCTTTAGTGATGCTTAAAACAGGAAACCTTGAAACATAACCTTACCAATTGAGATAATGGCTTAATGCCCCGTAATGCATGCGCAGCGACCGTCCGAAAACGATAAATACTAAATATTTCATCCGAGAGGGTAGCCGAGCAGCGAGGGACTTTAACTGTGTTTTGACAACATATGACCCTATATTGCAGTTGCACCAATTCCCTTGGTACTGAGAATCCGAGAGTAGGCTGGGGAATCCAAGCAGTCCTGGGATTAGCCCCACTATCAAATGGGGAATTCTTTCTCGGGGTAGATTCTAAAGGCCATCTAACGTCCAGGTTGTGTCCAAACCCCGTATTGTCTCTTATAAGTAGTTGGTTTTCCTAGAGGCTTGAGTCCGAGGACCATACAAGAACTTGGTTCTGTCCAAAACTTGTAGTTTTCTTCTAAGTAGTTGGTTTCCCCAGAGGCTTGAGTCCGAGGACCATACAAGGCCTTGGTTCTGTCCAAAACTTGTAGTTTTCTTCTAAGTAGTTGGTTTCCCCAGAGGCTTGAGTTCGAGGATCATACAAGGCCTTGGTTCTGTCCAAAACTTGTAGTTTTCTTCTAAGTAGTTGGTTTCCCCAGAGGCTTGAGTCCGAGGACCATACAAGGCCTTGGTTCTGTCCAAAACTTGTAGTTTTCTTCTAAGTAGTTGGTTTCCCCAGAGGCTTGAGTCCGAGGACCATACAAGGCCTTGGTTCTGTCCAAAACTTGTAATTTTGTTCTAAGTAGTTGGTTTCCCTAGAGTCTTGAGTCTGAGGACCATACAAGGCCTTGGTTCTGTCCAAAACTTGTAATTTTGTTCTAAGTAGTTGATTTCCCCAGAGGCTTGAGTCCGAGGACCATACAAGGCCTTGGTTCTGTCCAAAACTTGTAGTTTTCTTCTAAGTAGTTGGTTTCCCCAGAGGCTTGGGTCCGAGGACCATACAAGGCCTTGGTTCTGTCCAAACTTGTAGTTTTCTTCTAAGTAGTTGGTTTCCCCAGAGGCTTGAGTCCGAGGACCATACAAGGCCTTGGTTCTGTCCAAAACTTGTAATTTTGTTCTAAGTAGTTGGTTTCCCCAGAGGCTTGAGTCCGAGGACCATACAAGGCCTTGATTTTGTCCAAAACTTGTAATTTTGTTCTAAGTAGTTGGTTTCCCCAGAGGCTTGAGTCCGAGGACCATACAAGGCCTTGGTTCTGTCCAAAACTTGTAGTTTTCTTTTAAGTAGTTGGTTTCCCCAGAGGCTTGTGTCCGAGGACCATACAAGGCCTTGGTTCTGTCCAAAACTTGTAGTTTCTTTTCTTCTAAGTAGTTGGTTTCCCCAGAGGCTTGAGTCCGAGAACCATACAAGACCTTGGTTCTGTTCAAAACTTGTAATTTTTTTCTAAGTAGTTGGTTTCCCCAGAGGCTTGAGTCCGAGGACCATACAAGGCCTTGGTTCTGTCCAAAACTTGTAATTTTCTTCTAAGTAGTTGGTTTCCCCAGAGGCTTGAGTCCGAGGACCATACAAGGCCTTGGTTCTGTCCAAAACTTGTAGTTTTTTTTCTTCTAAGTAGTTGGTTTCCCCAGAGGCTTGAGTTCGAGGACCATACAAGGCCTTGGTTCTGTCCAAAACTTGTAATTTTCTTCTAAGTAGTTGGTTTCCCCAGAGGCTTGAGTCCGAGGACCATACAAGGCCTTGGTTCTGTCCAAAACTTGTAGTTTTCTTCTAAGTAGTTGGTTTCTCCAGAGGCTTGAGTCCGAGGACCATACAAGGCCTTGGTTCTGTCCAAAACTTGTAATTTTGTTCTAAGTAGTTGGTTTCCCCAGAGGCTTGAGTCCGAGGACCATACAAGGCCTTGGTTCTGTCCAAAACTTGTAATTTTGTTCTAAGTAGTTGGTTTCCCCAGAGGCTTGAGTCCGAGGACCATACAAGGCCTTGGTTCTGTCAAAAACTTGTAGTTTTCTTCTAAGTAGTTGGTTTCCCCAGAGGCTTGAGTCCGAGGACCATACAAGGCCTTGGTTCTGTCCAAAACTTGTAGTTTTTTTTCTTCTAAGTAGTTGGTTTCCCCAGAGGCTTGAGTCCGAGGACCATACAAGGCCTTGGTTCTGTCCAAAACTTGTAATTATCTTCTAAGTAGTTGGTTTCCCCAGAGGCTTGAGTCCGAGGACCATACAAGGCCTTGGTTCTGTCCAAAACTTGTAGTTTTTTTTCTTCTAAGTAGTTGGTTTCCCCAGAGGCTTGAGTTCGAGGACTATACAAGGCCTTGGTTCTGTCCAAAACTTGTAGTTTTCTTCTAAGTAGTTGGTTTCCCCAGAGGCTTGAGTCCGAGGACCATACAAGGCCTTGGTTCTGTCCAAAACTTGTAGTTTTCTTCTAAGTAGTTGGTTTCCCCAGAGGCTTGAGTCCGAGGACCATACAAGGCCTTGGTTCTGTCCAAAACTTGTAGTTTTTTTTCTTCTAAGTAGTTGGTTTCCCCAGAGGCTTGAGTCCGAGGACCATACAAGGCCTTGGTTCTGTCCAAAACTTGTAATTTTGTTCTAAGTAGTTGGTTTCCCCAGAGGCTTGAGTCCGAGGACCATACAAGGCATTGATTCTGTCCAAAACTTGTAATTTTCTTCTAAGTAGTTGGTTTCCCCAGAGGCTTGAGTCCGAGGACCATACAAGGCCTTGGTTCTGTCCAAAACTTGTAGTTTTCTTCTAAGTAGTTGGTTTCCCCAGAGGCTTGAGTCCGAGGACCATACAAGGCCTTGGTTCTGTCCAAAACTTGTAATTTTCTTCTAAGTAGTTGGTTTCCCCAGAGGCTTGAGTCCGAGGACCATACAAGGCCTTGGTTCTGTCCAAAACTTGTAATTTTGTTCTAAGTAGTTGGTTTCCCCAGAGTCTTGAGTCTGAGGACCATACAAGGCCTTGGTTCTGTCCAAAACTTGTAATTTTGTTCTAAGTAGTTGGTTTCCCCAGAGGCTTGAGTCCGAGGACCATACAAGGCCTTGGTTCTGTCCAAAACTTGTAGTTTTCTTCTAAGTAGTTGGTTTCCCCAGAGGCTTGGGTCCGAGGACCATACAAGGCCTTGGTTCTGTCCAAAACTTGTAGTTTTCTTCTAAGTAGTTGGTTTCCCCAGAGGCTTGAGTCCGAGGACCATACAAGGCCTTGGTTCTGTCCAAAACTTGTAATTTTGTTCTAAGTAGTTGGTTTCCCCAGAGGCTTGAGTCCGAGGACCATACAAGGCCTTGATTTTGTCCAAAACTTGTAATTTTGTTCTAAGTAGTTGGTTTCCCCAGAGGCTTGAGTCCGAGGACCATACAAGGCCTTGGTTCTGTCCAAAACTTGTAGTTTTCTTCTAAGTAGTTGGTTTCCCCAGAGGCTTGTGTCCGAGGACCATACAAGGCCTTGGTTCTGTCCAAAACTTGTAGTTTCTTTTCTTCTAAGTAGTTGGTTTCCCCAGAGGCTTGAGTCCGAGAACCATAACCATACAAGACCTTGGTTCTGTTCAAAACTTGTAATTTTTTTCTAAGTAGTTGGTTTCCCCAGAGGCTTGAGTCCGAGGACCATACAAGGCCTTGGTTCTGTCCAAAACTTGTAATTTTCTTCTAAGTAGTTGGTTTCCCCAGAGGCTTGAGTCCGAGGACCATACAAGGCCTTGGTTCTGTCCAAAACTTGTAGTTTTTTTTCTTCTAAGTAGTTGGTTTCCCCAGAGGCTTGAGTTCGAGGACCATACAAGGCCTTGGTTCTGTCCAAAACTTGTAGTTTTCTTCTAAGTAGTTGGTTTCCCCAGAGGCTTGAGTCCGAGGACCATACAAGGCCTTGGTTCTGTCCAAAACTTGTAGTTTTCTTCTAAGTAGTTGGTTTTTCCAGAGGCTTGAGTCCGAGGACCATACAAGGCCTTGGTTCTGTCCAAAACTTGTAATTTTGTTCTAAGTAGTTGGTTTCCCCAGAGGCTTGAGTCCGAGGACCATACAAGGCCTTGGTTCTGTCCAAAACTTGTAATTTTGTTCTAAGTAGTTGGTTTCCCCAGAGGCTTGAGTCCGAGGACCATACAAGGCCTTGGTTCTGTCCAAAACTTGTAGTTTTCTTCTAAGTAGTTGGTTTCCCCAGAGGCTTGAGTCCGAGGACCGTACAAGGCCTTGGTTCTGTCCAAAACTTGTAGTTTTTTTTCTTCTAAGTAGTTGGTTTCCCCAGAGGCTTGAGTCCGAGGACCATACAAGGCCTTGGTTCTGTCCAAAACTTGTAATTTTCTTCTAAGTTGTTGGTTTCCCCAGAGGCTTGAGTCCGAGGACCATACAAGGCCTTGGTTCTGTCCAAAACTTGTAGTTTTTTTTCTTCTAAGTAGTTGGTTTCCCCAGAGGCTTGAGTTCGAGGACTATACAAGGCCTTGGTTCTGTCCAAAACTTGTAGTTTTCTTCTAAGTAGTTGGTTTCCCCAGAGGCTTGAGTCCGAGGACCATACAAGGCCTTGGTTCTGTCCAAAACTTGTAGTTTTCTTCTAAGTAGTTGGTTTCCCCAGAGGCTTGAGTCCGAGGACCATACAAGGCCTTGGTTCTGTCCAAAACTTGTAGTTTTTTTTCTTCTAAGTAGTTGGTTTCCCCAGAGGCTTGAGTCCGAGGACCATACAAGGCCTTGGTTCTGTCCAAAACTTGTAATTTTGTTCTAAGTAGTTGGTTTCCCCAGAGGCTTGAGTCCGAGGACCATACAAGGCATTGATTCTGTCCAAAACTTGTAATTTTCTTCTAAGTAGTTGGTTTCCCCAGAGGCTTGAGTTCGAGGACCATACAAAGCCTTGGTTCTGTCCAAAACTTGTAGTTTTTTTTTCTTCTAAGTAGTTGGTTTCCCCAGAGACTTGAGTCCGAGGACCATACAAGGCTTGATGTTGGAAGCCCCTAGAATTGCCCGTGCCCTTGGCACTGCCAGGCATAGCTCCTAGTGGGAACTTATGTTGGAACAACAACAACATGTCGCTAGAAATGAAGGCACCCTCGCAGACCCTTGCTTGACAAAAGCTCAACTCCGCCCCCGCTTGAGCCAACGCGCAAGCCTTTCCCACAGACGGCGCCAATTGTAGGGACACGATTTATTTAACAGCCCAAGAATGACGTTGGGCTCGTATGCAAAGGGCCCCAACAATATGATTTGTAGAGAGTGGGCTTGAAAGGCATGACCTTGGGCACAGGTGGACGGTTTAATCGTGGCGTCTAGGGAAGTTCTTATATGGGCGAGCTTGGCTTGACTAGCTAAGCCCTCCATTAGTACGGGTTGTAGGACTTAAGTCCTCGGACGCTGTCCAAGGAGCCCTATATCCTTCCCTTTCTCCCTTTTACCGGGGGAGGGAGTCCTCTTTTTCTTCTGGGGGTTTTTCCTTTTATACTAGTGTTTGTTTCCCCCTTTAGAGTCCACGTGTAAGTTTCACTTTTTTGGGGTGCAGACATGTCCTGTCAACCCATACCTAGAGTGGTTTGGGGTCGTTGGGAAAGTTAAAGGGTATGGTTTAGAGTATGGACTTGTCAGATACAGGGTTTTGTATTATGATATTAGCAGCTTTTTCCCTTGCCCTGCCCCTACATTCAGTTTGCCCCTTTCTTCAGGCATTTCGTGAGGTGCCGAGCATGAGGTCGTCCTCGGCAATGGCTCTCCTCGGCTTGGGCCCTGGGCCCTAATGCAGAGTGGGCCTGGCCCGCGAATTCTCTGCCCCCACAATATCACTTATTAAAAAAAACAACTCTCCAAATGGGTGATTCCCCCTGAAATGAGCTCCAATCAAAGTGTGTAATTACGTTTACGTGTCATTCATTAAGGTTGGTTGCCATTTCAAATTCTCAGCATAACCCCTAAAACCTCCAATTACACATTCCGTTTTTCACTTAAATGTAATTTCATTTATTATTTTGTTATTTCACTAATAGAGTTGAAAGTTGAAACTGCATCACGTCTAGAATTGGGAAAGACTCAGGAATCATCTTTGCACATCACAATATTTGCTTACGTTTATATATGATTGTCCCTTAAAGTTTTTTTTTTTTGAGAAATCAATTGTCCCTTAAAGCTTAGAGTCATCCGGATTGTTTTCAATATTTGAATGGAAACATCTCTATCTCTAAGGGGGCATTTAGTTTGTTTGATGTTACATTACACGTAATGTTACATTATGGATCCGTTTGGATTGAACTTATTGTTGCTAAAACTGAAAACTGAAAACACTGTAGCAAAATTATTTTTAAATGTGTGAATAGTATCGTGGGATCCATTTTTAATATTTTTTAACCCATAAACAGTGCCAAACAGTGTATGAACAGTGCTCAACAGTATGTGAACAGTACTCTTGTCCTCCTAAAGCAGAAACGGTGCAAGAAAAAAAAAAAAGAAAAAAAAAAAGTAAAATGCAAAACGCAGACTTGACTTTCAGCTGGATCCAAACCGGCACTATGTAATTTTACATGAATATAATCTCAAAACAAGAATACAACATTACATTATTTAAGAAGATGATGAGATTAAGACAATGTGATATATTTTGTAATTTTAAATTATGGTAATGTTAGAAAAAATAAAATAAATAAATAAATTTAATGTCACATCAAAGGTACACAGCAAATCAAACGCTTCCTAATTGTAGTATATTCTTACTCACACTCTCACTCAAATTGTTGGATGAATTATTGAAATACATGATTCATGCTCTACACCACCAAAAGCCGTTAAAATAGGTTTAGACTTTAACTGAAATGAGGCGAGGTAATACCCGACAGAATCTGAGTTTTTGGGCTACAAGGAAGGTAAGCTTTAATTTATTTCTCTTTGTTTAACGTTGCAGATAATATTAATATATTATTAGAATTTATATTTTTAATTTAATGGGGTCTTCAGTCTTCTGTTTGTCTGCAAGAAGTATTGCACTAATTCTCTTTATTTTGGTTGAATTTTATAAACAATGTATAGAAAGATAAAGAGGCAAGGATGCAAAATAAATCCAAAAGCAACAAATTGCTACACACATTCTTCAATATATTCAAGTCCAACAACAATGTCAATTTAAGCAAATAAGAAAGCAGAGAAGATACAACAGGTACTTTTTTCCTTTCATTATGAATACATATAAAATTGAATTGTCCCATAATATCTAAAATTAACTTATTCATCAAATAAATAAATAAATAACTTGCTTTATTTATTTTAATCTGAAAAGTTACAACAATTTGAATTTAGAAGAGAGATCTCAACAATGTTAGATATACAACCGGTACAGGAACATTTATGTTGCTACTTATTTGGCAATAAATTCAACATATATTGTGTTATTAGTAGCTAAAGTTACGTAATCATGTTTATGCAGATAATATACCAAACAATTCAGCTATAATTTCCTATAACGAAGAAGGTTTCAGCAACCAAAAAAAGCAAAGTCTTCATCTTAGTAATGAATAAAAAAACATATTTTTACATTAAATCATATTTTTTATTAATTGTTTAAACATTGGGTGTCAATCTAAAACTCTACATTATTATAATACAGGAAAATAATATGCACTCTCAAAAAAAAAAAAAAATAATAATAATAATAATAATAATATGAACCATGGAACTTTGGCCAACCATCATGCAAATGCCCATATTGTGCTGCATTAGAACGTGTATGAAAAGAAATGCATCATAGAAATCCAAGATCCTCAAACCTCAATCTGCTGCCCAAGAGTGAAGTTTAAAAAAATGTATTTAATTAAGAAGATAATGTGTTATTTCTTTGAGCTTAATGTAAGCCACATCAGTTTCTATTGTAAGTGGAATATAAAACCATGACCACTTACTACCGGCAGTGAGGCCATGTGGCTGTGTGGGTCAGTGAGAGTGACTGAGATTGAGAGACGATGGTAGCTCAAGTAACTGAGATTGAGAGAATGAGATAGGATATTAGGGTTTGAAAGTGTGAGATAGGCCCCTGTTATCTCACAGGTCGGGTAAAACCCGCCCCATTAGGGTTGGATTTGGCTAAGTACCCACGGGTTGGGTACTTTTTGCCATCCCTAATAGTATTTAACTATTTATATAGGCTTATTTAAATGGTTTTATATTTTAAGTAATTTTACCTATGCGTATGAAAATGAGTGAAATTTCATCACAATTTGGCATAAGTTATACAATATACAGGAAGTAAGGGACAAGAACAATAAATATAAAACTGAGAGTATGCATCTATTATATATTTCCTTTTTTTTCTTTTTCTTTTTTGAGAATGAGTCTATTATATATTTCAAGTGGTCTACTCTTTTATATTGTGGAAAGATACAAGTAATAGTTTTTGTATTGAATAGTTATATACTTATTATATCTATCTGTGGGGTCATGGGCCCAGATCATACAATTGGGTTTTGGGCTTAAGGTCCAAGCCGAGGATAAGGGGCCGTCCAAGAATGGGTAAGTATAGCCAAGGAAACCCATACTAGTGGATAAGGAAGATAATATTGAACATAATGGCCTAGGAGTTTGTGCCGAGGATGAATTTGTCCTCGGTTAGCCAAGGCTGAGGTCCGTAAAGGATGCCTTGCATTTAGAGGTGCGATCCATGAAGTTTTGGAAATATAGATAATCATTGCAAGAACAAAAGACAGAGAAGAATCCCAAAATATCTTGGGAAAAACTGCTATCACGGAATTGAATGCACCCCAGCTAACTCTCTGGCCGCATTGATGAGGAAGTGATCTCTGCACAATATTATTGCAGCCTTACAACCACCCCAGAAGACTTCTAGAGGGGGCTGATGGGACAAGTATTAGCATAAACCATCAACTATCCACGTGTAGGGTAGAGATGAAGGAAGATATGTAGTATAAATAAGGGTAGAGACCCCAGAGATCGAAGAGAAAGGGAGAAGAGAAAGCACTGTAGCAATCTCAACAACTCCTGTAACCATTATCATCTAATATATACTGGAACAGATCTCCTCGGATTGTGCCGAGGATAAACTCTCTTGTACAAACTTGGTTCATTTCTGTTTGATTGTCTTGGAAACTCATTATAACTGTTATCCCATTCACTAAAGCCTAGTTCTTCTACTCACTCTCTACAAATTTATTGTACTGGATTCACTGGGCCAGTATTCCATACATTTTGGGCCTGGGCTGAAAATCGTGTCCTTACACTATCTTTACAAAAAAACTTTCATATGGATAATTATATGTATAGCCTTGGTAGGTCTGTTGGGTTTAGGAGATATATTGAAGCAGTGAAATATAATTGAAGGATTTATGTGAAATTAAGCATTGAATTAATTTGCTTTTGAAGGCTTCATAAAAGGCCAAAACTATGGGTCTGTTTAAGATTCGCTTATTTTATTGAAATTAAAAATTTTTGGTTGAAAGTACCGTAGATAAAGGTAAAAGTTAACTAAAATAGTATAGTAAGACCCATAAATAATATCAAAAAATACAGAGGAGCCTATAAATAGTAGCAAAAATAAATTGACAAAATTAATCATGCCAAATATACCACATATATATATATATATATAAAAATAGAAAGGCCTTGTATCCAGTGACAATTGCCACTAGATACATCAGAATACAGACACATATCTGCAATCCAATAGCCTAATGGCCACTGGACACAAGTTAAGCCCTATATAAATCCAGGGGAATGTATTGCAGTATATTTCGGCCGGCACATTTCCAACGGCATAAAGTTATTGCAAAGGATGTCAAAATAGGTAGGCAGGAAAAAATAGAAAACCGAGATAGCAAATGAGAATAATAATAGAAGTGCATTGGACATCATGAGATCGCGTGGCCTAATGGATAAGGCGCTCGCCTCCGGAGCGGGAGATTGTGGGTTCGAGTCCCATCGTGATCGAGATCGACCGTTTTTCTATAATTTTTGTGTCAGCAACAGAGAAGACTCGAAAGTCGAAACTGAAAAACCATAAAAACAAAAAGTTTTGTTGAGAGTGGGATTTGAACCCACGCTCTTTCGGACCAGAACCTTAATCTGGCGCCTTAGACCAACTCGGCCATCTCAACCTTTGGTGTTGTGTTTTTATAATTATTATTTTTATAAACTCTATGAGCAATTGACAAATTTGTCAAGACCAAGGTGTAAGGACCAGATTTTTTTTTTTTTTTTTTTTTCGAGTCATGTCCTGAAACTGGTTTGGTTGAAAGCAAGATATTCAATATTAAAAATTAAGAACAATTTAAACTGATTCTTTTGTGAAAAGTTTCATTCCCATGCAGTTTCAATTGTCTTATTTTGTCATGCCATCCACTGACAGAAAAAGAAGGAATATATACTGAAGAACAATCCTATGAAACTAAGATGTTGACTTCATAACCCATTTCAATAGTTGACAATCTAGTTTTCCCATCCAATTTACATCAGGTTTCATATCAAGTAGATGGCCTTCCTTGATCACAACCATCATACTTTGCTAGAAAGCTTTAGGATCACTAAAGAGGAACCTATTTTTTTAAAGACAGGGAAAATGATTCTTGACAACGAAAAAAGCACACAAAGCCAACATGTAGCTTTTTTAAACAGCATCAATTGGGACCATGTTAATGGAAATATCCCTTGCTTGGTGAGTTTGTGTGTACTTGCATGTGTCCGGATTTATCCTTAATCCACCATAAGTAGAATATGGATGACATTATCAAAAAACCAGCTGCACTTCCAACTGCTATTCCAAAAAGTTTTCCTACGCGCTTCTTGTCCCGTTTGGCAGAAAAGCCAGCATTAGAGGCTAAGGAAGAAATTGAGTTTAGGAACAAATAAGCAACACCTTAAAATAATTGACTTAGGAAAAATGCAATTGTAAGTAATAAATAACAGGAAAAGATATAAATAACCTTGATAAACATGGATTGCTGACACTAACGGTCCATATGTGCTCTGAAATGGGATGCAGCAAGTGCCTTTTCCAGCCCAGAAGAAGTGGATCTCAATGATTGTTTTTGTTACATTGGCCTCGAATGTTTTGATCAAGGCTCTTTTGGATCCTCCAGCTTCTTTCTGAATGTTGAAGTCTTGGACAACTCTCTCACCCTTTAGCCAATTGCAGCATTAGAACATATTGACAAAAGCTATAAAACAAGGCTAAAAGCACAGGAAAATATGTGCCTTGAAGTTATTTTCCTAATTTTTTTTTTATTGGTAAGTTATAAGCTCACCCTCCATCCCATTAGAATGGAGGGGGGAAGTGCCATTTTAGCTAGAGTTAATTGGCTAAGTTCTTTTCCTGTAATAATAGCTCTGTATCAATTAAAATGAAAAACACAAGGGTCAATGGGTCATTGGCAGTTTATGCAGAAACACATATCAGATAAATATTTAAAACAGAAAAATGTAAATGTGGTTATTCTATTGATATCGTGTAATGCAGAAGTCTTACAGGTGATCTGAATATTAGTTGTAAAGTTATCAAATTTTCCTTAAAGTATTGAGTTTCCATATGTCAAATCAGTTTGCATATTCTTTACCTATAAATGGTGTCTATGACTTTAATGTTTTTCCTATAGTTAAAAAAAGGTATAATACCAGATTTTTCTGTTCCAGAGGAGTAGAACCAAGTTAAATGTACATTACAGGATTAAGTATTCAAATAATCTTTTTACCACAATTTTGTTGGCTCCAACTTTGTGATATTCATAGTAAAGGAAGTGTTTGCCTTTGCAATTAAATTTTTCCACTGTACCTGAATGTAAATATCAAATAATCGCCTCCCGAGACCTTTCCAGGATTGAGAATCATCCATTGTTATCTCTGCAAAGTGAAGCTCAACATTGTACTTTCCATTCTCCAAACCGAGGCCATAGTACCTCAGTGAGCTTGATGAAATCCTTGCTGTTTTATATAATTCGGAATCTAAAGTATTGGTTATTTGGGTTTCAGTCGTTACTATATATTGAGGTCCATTTGGATTGGAAATGAAGTTTCCAGTGTTGCTTACTGCCCACTGATCATTAGAGTTTGTGTACAGTGAAGCAGCTCTCAGACTTTCAGAATCATTATCAAATTTGATGCCAGATGAAGATGTTTGTTCCATGCCTCCACATTTAATAGAAAATGAAGCTGCAACAGAATTATGTTTTCCAAAATTATATGAACAACTTGAGCTAGAAAGTAAAAAAATTTCTTAACTTCTGGAAAACTATTAGCATTTTTTTCCCGTTTGCATTCCTTTTTACTAGGTTAGCTCCTAAAGTTTCATTTTTAAGTTCAGAACTTCCATGTCTGATTACTACATAGAAATTTGAAGGAAAGTGTACTTGTTCATTTCATTTCATTCCAGTTTCCAATAAAGATACAGAAGTTGGAAGACACTAGAAGCTTTTTATTATTCCTAGAAAGTGAGCTATTTCTCATTCTTCAATGGTTGTTTGTGACAAAATTAGGGAAGTACTTAAGAGTACACAATTCAGCACTATAAGGCATAGTATATATTGAAGACTAAATTTAACCATGGAATACTCTTTAAATCAAAGCAAAGCCCCTCGGACCAGCCATGCCCAATTTGAATTAATGCTCATGAAATTTTGTATTTTTTTAACCACTTAAAAACATGTGCTACTTAATACTCTGGACAGCAGAATGTCTTAATGTTCTAAATCTCGAATGCTGATCTAAATTTTCTAATTAAAGTCTTCTTGTAACATTTCATTCTTTTGTCAAAGTTGTAATGTATCCAAGTGGTTTACACGATGGTCAAATCAGTGTAAATGAGGAAAAAACACAAATTGTACTCACAGGCTTGAACTTGGTTAGTGCACTCGTTTTGGAGGCATTGCAGCATCCCAATTGCCTTCCTACATCAATGACCATTAAAATGATCAGAAAAGTTTACCTTGGAATCATAAGTTTACTAGGAAGATATTCATATACACAACCCCTGGATCAGTAAATATTCTGTTTTTGTTCAGAACTGAAGAATTTTGATTGCTATTTGAAGGCTTGAAGCATGAAGCAACAAGAAAAAAGGTAGTATAATGAGTCCAATTATGGCTAATACACATGAAAACAGATAGAGAATCTCAAACCATTGAAATTACAATCCACTTTACTGAGGTTCTAATAATGGTTTCTTTTAAGCTCCTATTTTTGGGTATGGAATGGTCAGAAGTCAGAACTATGCACTTTATTCACTTGTTCTAATCTTTCATTTTGGTTAGAAGATGCAGCTCTTTATACAAAAGATACGAACATTGTGTTTCTGGAAATGATATTGATTTGTTAACTTGATGAGGAAAAACAATAATGGCATAAGAGTGGAAGCTCCAGTTGGTGTATAATACTAACTTATAACCACCCCCCCGCCCAAAACACAAAAAACAAACAAACAAACAAAACAAAACCTCACCTGTCCAGTAAACTATTTGCATTGATGGATGTCCTGAGAACATTCCTGAATACAAAAAGGTAGTTATTTCTTGCAAAATAATGCCACAAGATAATTCAATGACAAGACACAAAACTTTCAAACAGCATTCTATCACTGGTCCATAGTGTATCATCATATAGTCTTAAGAAATAAAAAGGAAAGATAAACTTACATTGAAAATCCTACTTTTGCGAAATTTGGAGGTAAATTTCCGGAGATGGGATTGAAAGAGACATCTCTGCCCAGAAAACCAGAATATTGTACATCTTAGTGTTACAATCTGGTGACTAGAATTAAAAATTTTACAGCAGGTATAGAAGCATAACATGCTTCTTCTTACGGTTATATAATTTCACTTTCTACAGATTTGAAAGATCTTTGAAGGCTAGAGAAAGACATATTTTCTTACAACAAGACTCTGGCTTAGCAAGAGCACTGCATTGATATTGTAGATTGTACTCTTTCTAGACCAGTCAATAATATCAGTGATTGACTATTTTGAGAAATAGCAACTCAAGACTTCATGAAAGAAATTTTAAAATATTCAAAAAGAAACTCAGTTAGCACTTAACAGTGACTTAATAAGGCATCAAAACCAGAATTAAAAGACACCACATCTGCGATATTGGCAGTCAGAGCAATATCTAAGTTGAAGGTTGCACTTACAATGCCATGAGGTCGGGACTTATGATATTTGAAGGCAGATCTCCACTCAAGTTGTTGTTTCCAAGATATCTGAGACACATAAAGAGATTATTTTTAAAGGAAATTCTTAATAAACAATATAGAATGGCATTGATAGATTAAAGTATACCCCCCCCCCCCCCCCCCCCAACAAAAAAAAATAACAAGTTCCTTTCTGATCATATGATCAAACAAAGAATCTTTTGTGAAAGTGAATGCATTTTTATTTCAAATAAACAAAGCCTGTGATATGTTTCCATCTTGTGTCACCAATATATGGCTTACTTATTTTCCTTAATGATTTGAAAGACAGTTTGAATGGGTCACATATAAGATTGTTGAGTGAATCCATTCTGCCTGATTTAAATCATTCTGTTTTGTCATTCTAGTAAAGGTTAGAAAATGATTATTGGCCCATTTAGAGTGGGAAATGAATGACATCATCATGTACTAATATACTTCTTGATGTTGTCAAATGAGTGATGCTTTCTGAAGTACTGCAGATATGGATATAAGATAGGAAACAGAAAGATAATTGAACCAACTACAATAGTGATCAAGATTTTCTAACGGAGAGAATTTCAATATATTTTCACATTGTCAGATATATATGAGAGAAAAAATTGAAACTGTAACACATTCAATCATGCAATTCCTGTTGGATTGATAATGCCTTAATTATAATGTTGAATGCAAAGAGCCAAATTTAGTTTACTTACAAATTTTGCAATAAAGAAAAATTTTGGAATGAGTTTGGTATTTGGCCTGTCAACTTGTTGAAGCTTAAGTCCCTGTCATTGTGATTTCATTTCCATTATAGGAGGTAAAAATCAGCAAGAGTCCTTCAGAGAAAAAATTCACATAAAATTTATATAGAAAAGGGGAAACCATTATTATTTCATAAAAAAGAACAAAGAAACATACATGTTAGACTTATGGTTAAGTGATTAAATTCACCATTTCCTAACAGCTTAAGCTTTTGGGATAATCGGTAATTCAACATAGTATCAGAGCAGGAAATCCTGAGTTCGATCCCTAGCTTTACTCTACCTCCCATTTAAAATATTAAATTCCCACTTGTTGGGCCCCCACTTATTAAAGGGAAGTTTAGGCCCACAAGTGAGAGGGAGTGTTAGACTTATGGTTAAGTGATTAAATTCACAATTTTCTAATAACTTAAACTTTTGGGACAATCGGTAATTCAACAATACACAAGTGAATGATTCTAATCATATGAACAAACATATGTCAAGGTTACTTACAGGTATTGCAACTTAGCAAATGTGCCAATCCGCTCTGGAATTTCACCAGACACTCGGCAGTTTCTTAGAGATCTATGAAAAAGTTGAGAAATTTAATAAGATATTTATGAAAAAAGAAAAGAACAAAGTTCCTGTTAGAAATATCTAAAACATAGAGCATCTTACAGTATGGACAAACTTGTTTGGGTCTCCAAGAAATCAAGAGTAGAGTCCTCCTTACTTAGATCACCAATTCTCCTATTTAAGAACACAAGCATATCAGAAATTCCAATTTTGTACCAAAAAAAAAATCTCAAATGAGTCAGAAAAAGCATAAACATGAATAACACCACAAGAAAATCTGACGGCAAGTGATAATTAATTATATGTAACATGATCTGATAAGTGATATGTGGCATTCCTATCTAAAAAACAGTACAAAGTGGAATGAAAGATTAAGCTCTCTAGTAAACACTATATTCAAAATCAGCTATTTTTAGCAGATGAAAATCAAGGTGTTTCTTTATCCTTCGCCTCTTCTATTTAATCTTTGTTTGTTGATGGCTTGTCCATACTACATACTCAAAAATTTTGTGATTAGGCTGTCAGCCTCATCACTTATTTACTCCCACCAATCCCCGCCTCCCACCTCAAAACTACAAGTGATGTGACATGTAAGTCAGGAAATGCTTGTAAAGGGGAGGAAACAATTTAATGGCAACGGTTAGCAATGCAAAAGACACAGAAAAATATAGAAGCTCATGTTCTTGAGGCCTTACAGGTTCACTAGCTTTGTTAGAGCACCAAAACTTCCTGGGATTGGGCCTTCAAGTGATGTACCTTGAAGTCGACTGTAAAAGATAAAGTGCATCAGTCAACATTTTATATGTTAAATACCTTAATGTAAAGAAGAAACCTCAAATTAATTTTGAAATTATAGTAATGCTAGGGAAATCGATGCACACAGGTCTATCAGTTCTGTAAGATTCCCAAAGAATTCTGGAAGAATTCCAGTAAAGCCATTATCAGATGCCCATCTGAACAAGAATAGATCAATCCATAAATGAATTTACAACTAACATAATCAAACTCTTCCAAATTTCAAAAGCACTGTATACCGATCTATAAAAAAGAGATATATAAGTACAGAGTTTGAAGGGCTTTTAAGTTTGCAAGTTCTTGTGGTATTGGTCCACTTACTCCACTGCTATCAATGTACCTGAAACAATATAGGTAAAGAATGAGACTGCATAGCTAACAAGAAAAAGTTACTTCGAGTTTGACAAGTATGTATAAAACTTACAGCTGCTTTAAGGAGGTCAACATTCCAAGCTGCATGGGTAATGTTCCATTGAAATTGTTTGAGCTAAAACTTCTGTAACATATGAGAAACTTTTACAATTAATGTACGTTCTAATAAATGGATTCAGAAAAGGGTTAACAAAAAGAACTCATAAATAAAGGGAAAAAAGAAAAACTAAAAAGGCATATGAAAACTGCAAATATGTACTTACAGGGAAATCAACTTGTTTAAATTGCCAAGCTCTGGAGGCACTGGACCTGTCAGATTGTTTATGCCTAGGCTACTGTTCAATCAGTCAGCATAAAAAAAATATTAATACACCTAAAATAATAAGAACAGTTGTAAATTGATACAAATAAGAAGTTTAGCAGCTACAGGTATTGCATCTTTGATAGTTGTCCAATTTCAGCTGGTAAGGGCCCACTCAGTACATTTTGACCCAGATTCCTGCATCATTATGCAAGATTACAATCTTAATCACATCAAAGCAACAAAAGGTACTTAAAGCTTAAGAATTTAATCCCTCACAAGTCCATTAGCTCCTTTAGCAGAAATAGTTCTTGGGGTATTTCACCAAAAATGTCTAAAGCATATATCTTCCTGCATCAAATTGAAAATTGGAAATTTCCTTAGCACAACAACAATATATGTAACAGTTTAAAAATGATAATGGAGAACTAACAGGTTAGTGATGTGGCAGGTGCTGCCAGTGCAGTCACAAGCGACGCGGGGATTCGCATTTTCAGGAGCCCATGAGGCATTCTGGCTACAAGGGTCTGTGGTGAGATTCAATTTTCCACTTAAGTTCCAGTGAATTATAATCTTATTGAGAGCGTCCACTGACCAACAAAAGGTGTAGTTAGAATTAAAAAAAAAACCTTAAATAAGTATAAATGATATTCAACTTCGACAAGTTTCTGGATTTTTAAACAGCTAAGAGAACCTTCATTAGGATCAGTTGTTTTTTGTGCATACACAAGCTGAAAAGCCCAAAAAAGAAGGAAATAGATTCTGCATAACTCCATTACTGAGAAGCACCAGCAAACGACACACACATGCACATGATCAGACACAAACACACACAAATATAAACGCAAAAGAGTGAGAGAGGACAAAGCAAGGCTGGCTGCAAATTTAAAAATTGATAAAGACTCCAACAAAGGACCAATTCTCTCTCTCTCTCTCTCTCTCTCTCTCTCTCTCTCTCTCTCTCACATATAAAAACAAGAAGAAAAACTGAACCTTGAAATTCAATTTTCGTAACATAATAAATTTTTCTTCTGAATTTTCGTTGACTGTAAGGAAGTGGGACCAAACATTGGTATAAAAACTGCATAAAATATCTTCTATCTTTGACTGTTTCAATGCGCGCCAAGAGTAAACTACCAGTGTTTTGACATTTTATATCGCCAACTTAACTTGACATTGACCCCAACACAACGACTTCTCATCCTCCAGGTGGACCCACTTGAGATATCAGCTGATTAACACACCCATTTCAAATGTTGCTGCAACTCATTAAACCAATCTCCGTATTTAAATCCAGCTGAGCTTGCCATTCCTTGAAGTCTGAACTTAAAAAGTGAGAAACTTGTAGTTGAACCAATAACCCTTTGGACCCGGTAAGCTGTAGTTTGACCAAACCAAGGTTAATTGATAAATTAAGTAATTGATCCAAATGTTTAAGCTCTCTCTTAATAAGTAGACCCATGATGTGGAATTTTTAAGACCACCTGCTTTGATAGAATGCATGAGGAAATAGTAATATAATCATGCAACAATTATTTGTAATTTTGTATCATTAATTTCTAACAGTTTACAAATGGGCTAGTGATTGACATTAAGTTGTCCTGGATAAGAACTAGCTAGCTAGCTCAGTCGCAATCAAAACTCCGGTCCTTTTGCCTAGCCAAATAGTAAAAAAGAAAAGGATTGGGTACTCAAAGAAAAGGATGTAACAGAAATAGCCAAGCAATAGATACAAAATTATAGATAAAGAGAACGTTTGTATTTTTTTTCTTCTTTAATATATTACTTTCTCCATTAATTCTAATGTGAACAGCATCTAAGAATATGATTGCCTTGCTCTCACCAAAAGATGACAAACCAGCAATAATTGATTTCCAATTCCAAGTATAGAATGCACCAAAATGAAAATATTTAATTGATAGCACCATTCATTCTGCAAAGAACAATTGAATTATTGACAACCATTAACCTGTTTAGGGAGATTGATTGGAAGACATTTTTTTTAAGGCATCACTTCCTTCGGTAACTGGACACTGCAAGAAGTGCTTCCATCTCCAATAAAATTCATTGCAAATGCAGTGAGAGAAGTCAAAGATAGGACTGATGATTGCAGGTGCAACAAGTAGCATACAAACACTCCAAATACAGTGTTCAAATTGGAAGGGATATCTTACATACAACTTAAACCCAAAGATTATGCTTAGTCATTTAAGGAAGTTGAATACAAAAATTGAATATTGTTGAGTTACACTTAGAACACTTAATCATCTGATGCTATGGACCTTCTTTCATTTGCACATTAAATTATTATCATTATTGCTCATACCTTCACGAAAGAACATGATTGGTAAGTTCGTGAATCTATCTTGATATTGCAAGAATATGTGGCACATGTGGACTAGAGAATCTGATTCTAGTGGAACACACTGTCATACTGTCAAATTTCATTTGATTTCACAGAATAACAAGTACTAAAACAAACCAAAATGTGTTCCTTAAACAGCATCTGCATAAAGGTAATCTGAGTGCTTCAAATGTAAATCTGCCCTTTGCTAATAGCAAGTGACTGAATCTGATCCTAGAGGGCCTGGCAGTTATACTCCATCCATTTTCATTCCAAACACAGCTGAAAAACAAATGAGTTGACCAATTATACTGTTATTCTACAATAACAGCTATTACTCGTGGAACTGAAAAGTTGCAAAAAGACAATAACGAATTAGACTATAATAATGACAAACAAGTTGGAGAGGTATCAGTTTCAACCTAGCTACAAGCCAAATCATATAATTCCGAAATATCTGGAGAAATATTCAATAGTGGAAGGGGTGGGCCCTACAGGCCCAAGTACAGGAATAGCTTCTAAGCCCGTCATGCCACTCGGGCCACTAAACAAACTTCCCTAAGGATCAACGTGATCGACCCAACAAGGGATCATGGCCTGAGGACCGTACTGGTCTGGTTTGTAAAGAAAGCACTGATGGCCTCCTCTATGTACAAATCCCATGACTACATTGGTCGGCTACCTTAGTAATGATGTATTCATGAGACCATGGGGATTAATTACCTCGATAGTAGTGTTTATCGAACATCATCACCTTTCTCTCACATCAAAATTTATAACGCTCCACCAATCATCGATCACATTAAATGCAATTGAACCTATTTCTTTTACATGTAGACTTGGCACACATTTTTTGAACTAACTTGAAAGAATAATTTATTAACAAACCTATCACCTCTCACCTTCCACATGTCCTATAAATACCCTTGTGGGGGTAGGTTTAAGCCTTAGACCAAAAACTAAGTTATGTTATCATCTCAATCAATCATAGCGGTCATCCTCAAAAGCAGTTTCCCCTAATTCCCTTCAAATCAGTATTTATTATACCCCACAACAGAAAAATCACATTTATTGTCACTAAGCAATATCCCATCTTGCCTCTAAACGGGAAGTTACTATCCTAACATGTCACCTCAACCAAATTGAGGGGATAACCAGCTGGCAAATATTAAGGGAAGGATTTTTCCACCAAAACTAATGCCTCACACACCTATAATGATTCTCCATTTTGTGGAGCAAGGTATGCAACCTTTGGCACTGCTACTATACCATTTTTATATTTCATCCTCCCACTAGTTTATTGTCTTAACCATTGGAGCCTTCTAGGCCAAACCCCAAGTTGGTTAGGCCCAAATTGAGGTTTCCCTTTCTTAGCAAGCCGTCTTTTAGGTTGCAAAGATCAGTATGATACAGTAGACTTGTTACAGAATAGAAATTTTTGAATTTGACAGATGCTGGCAATTGCAAATAGCAATTTAGTTATTACCTATCAATCAAAGGGGTTTATTATTTGATTTTTCACTTTAAGGGAATATAACTTTAACCCCCATACCTAGAGAACAATGGTGATTGAGATCATTTCGCATTAGCTTGTTCTACGCTATAACTCAAAAATAAATTTGAGGTAGTGTGATACTTTCTTGTCATTAGCCGAGTGACCTTATAAGTTATGGAATTCATTAATCAAGGATTTTGCTAATGTGTACCCTAAGGGCACACATTAATAAACCAATTTTGGAAAAAATTTTATCGGAAATTGAAAAAGTTTTGACAACCTTTTCAATTTCCAATAAAACTTTTTCAAAAATGGATTTGTCCCTATCATGAAAGTGGATTGTGCTAACTTGGTTTATGGAACTAGAATTACCTGGGTCGTACAAGATCCAGTCCCAAATAAGAAAAGTCGGATTCATTTTATCAAGAAGTTGACTGGTTTATGGGTCAACAAGGGGACGAGGTCCGTGAGAAAAATGGGCCGCCTTGTGAAAAAGTCTTTTAAGGTTGGGTTGGGTGATTGGGTCCTCTAAACATTAGAATAAAAAAGATCATGCAGAAATGTGTGTATATATATATATATATATATATATATATAGCAAATAGCAAATTACACCAACCTCTCTTGAGCTTTCACTAAATGACACTCCTCTCCAAAACATTTCAAAAAAGACACTCCACCTCTTACCGTTTCTATAAATATAACATAAGTTTATACCCTTTTAAATTGTTACTTAACTAAATATTTCTACTAAGTGTGAGTTTGGATTGAGATAAAAAATTAAAATTATTTTATTATTTAGTTTATTTTTGCTACTATTCGTGAGTCACACTGTATTATTTCAACAAATTTTTACCTTTATTTACAGTACTTTTAGCAATAAGTTTACAAGTTCAGCAAAATAAACAGTATCCAAACACATCGTAAGAGTCTAAGACTTTTGATGAAATGACACTCCCATAGGTTTATGGATGAATGACACTTACCCCTTTTAAGGTTTGTATAAATGTATAGGAATATTTTATTAGGAATCATTTTTAATTTACACTCCATATGTTTCGATGAAAAACCTTATGTGAAGGTAATTTTCAGCATTTGATTGTATTTGGTAGCATTAAAAAAATTGGTAAAAAGAAAACTATCTTTGGTCAATGGAAAGCTCATGACTTATTGGTTAGAGATTTTTTTCATTAAAAAATTTTGGAAAAAAAACTCCATCTCACACCACATGAAACAAAAGGGTAAAGAATTACGTTTTCAAACTCATTTTCTAAGTTGCTACCAAATACAAGAAAATGAGATAATTTTATAAAAAATACCTTTTGAAAAGCAATTCTTTTTTTTTTTTAAACGTTAATGTTTCTAAAAAAAAGGTTAATGTCAAAACATACATATTTATGTGCAATTCTTAGAAGTTTCATTTTTCTTAGTTGGAAGAGCTTATTTTTGTTGATTTACAGGGCTTAAAAAATAATTTGAATCCAACGGCACCTTACAAAAAAAGGGTAGAGGTATAAAACATTATAAATTAACTTAATAAATTAAATGAGAAAAAGAAGCTCCAACACACAGGCCCTAGTAGCATCATGGTGTTACCAAATTAAATTAGTACTTGAATTTCGTGAAAATCCCAATACAGAGTGTATACAAGGGAAAATCCCCATTCAAAGAGCAAACAAAGAAATCAACTGGAGAACATTTGAATGATCTACACTGCATATTATTCAAAGGATAACTTTTAAGTATTTTTTCAGTTTAAATATTTTATCTCTTATCTTTTTATTTAATTCGAATTTGTCTTTTAACCATTTGTCAAAATACTTTTTTTATTTATCATTAGTTTGTGTTTTTGAGAAAATCAATTTGAATTAATAGTAGGGATAATTTTGGAAATAGTGAAATGTGGACACCAAGAGTCCTATTCCAATTATATACAGAGAAGAGATAATGTACATTGTTAAATTAGGAGCAAAAGATAATGCACTAATCACCAGTTGACCAATAACAATTTGGAATAAAATAGAGTATCCAACTCAATAATGATATACATGAGCTGCAAATCCTCACCCATCTCCCTCTCCTATTTGCATGTTTTATATACATCTTTGAGGAATTACAACTACAACGAATAAAAATCAAAAGATGCTTATACCCCAAAGGAATATGGTTGGCATGGTCGAATGGGTTTGCCATCTCTTTGCAATGAAACAATGAAAATGCCATTTTGGCATTCTATGAATCACATATGTCAGTTTCTAAAGCCTAGGGGATTCCTATTTAGTGAGGATAGGCTAAGTGTTAGATATGCAAACAATCAAAAACAACCAAAAATTTTGTTGTTTGATAGTTACTACAAAACTGCTGAACAAGAGGCAGTACTAAGCCCCTCACCATCTTTCGGTTGAGGTGATATTCCCCATTCTCCTTCGGATTCTAGGGGCTCAAGAACATGGACTCTACCATCAGTAAGCCCTAGAGCAATATTATTGGGTTGAAATGGGTGAGCTGCAATAACAATAGGATAGACCTCCGAACTGCTAAACAATTTTATTTGATCAGTAGATTAGACGTAACAAGCAAATTAATTAATCAATATATTATTATCAGAGAATTTACCTGAGACCTGGTGGTATATATGCAGTAACATTAATCCGGCATCTTAGATAAAGTGTTGCTGCGACAAGAACTTTTATGCACCCATTTTTGAAGCTAACAAATATTGACTGACCATCGCATGAGTACGTCGCATATGTGATTGGAAGATCTGATTCTTGTGGGACCCACTGTAATAAAATTAAGTTTCATCTAGCTCTTTAAAATAGTAATACCAAAAAAGAAAGAAAGAAGGGCAACCAAGGCACCTGCATAGAGTGATTTAGTGTTGGTGCTTCGTATATGTGTATGTTCCTTTCATGGACAGCTAGTAGGTGAATTTGATCTTGGTGAAACTCAATGTGATTTACCACAGGGCACTCTAGCATTTCCCCTTTACTCAGCAAAAACTTACTTGCCAGCTTTTCCCATCCATTTGTGCTCCAAACACACAGCTGGAAAACAATAGAGTTGACCATATCACTTATGGTTAAGATAATTTAATGACCAAACAAACTTGAGAAGCCAACACAGTAATGGATTATGAGTGAGACTTCAACATCTTTTCTAGTTGCAGAGAGAGACTAAAGCACTTTCTGACATTCAAGTTTCAAATAAGGCCACTATAGCTTATAGCAGACTCTGCAATCTAATGATAAATTTAAGGTTATAAGCAGATGAAATTATTTCAAGATATGTTTTACTCCCTCCATCCCTTATTGTTGGCCCTGTTAAGAAAATCCAACTTTTTAAGGGGAATATCATTTAATGCATTGTCATTCAAATAAAAAAGATGCAAGTTCCAAAACTATCCTCCTTTATTTGAACTCTTAATGAAACAGAGAGATTGACTTTTTGAATAAAGTGAACTGGTGAGTTAGAAAATCTATCACAATTATATATAATTACTTTGCAAAGATGGAGTAGATGACTAACAATTTGAACAAAGGGAGTAAAACCCAGTTCAAAATGGCTGGTCAAACATGTTAAATATTTTACCAATCTTTATTCCAATCCCCTTCAACTCGCTTGACCATTTTGGTCAAAGCCCACCGTGGATTGCTTGACCTACCAACTGAACCAGTGAGTCATTGAACCATGGACAGTTCCCATGACCCAGCTGAGCTCATTTTGGAGCCAAGTTAACCCAAAATAGTAACATGGCTAGCACCAAGCTTGAACCTTACTTGTGTACTAATAATGGACTCACACTTTCGTTGTGCTGTTAGGGGCTCAGTGCAAACCACTGAACCAAACCATTTGTTTGATTACACGTAGCCCAAAAAAAAAAAAAAAGCAATTAAATACAGTCCAAATTAAAGGTCAAAGTAGTGAATTCCATGCAAGATATAATCTGCACAAGACAGACCATTTTTAAAGCATAAAAGAGAAGAACAATGAGAGCCCACAAGAAATAAAATCAGTAACACAAAGTTTTCACTGTCAGGACAAAATATCACTTTGCAGTGGATGGGAAGGCCACAAAATGATGCAAAAACATTGAAACCAAACACCCAGAAATAACAACTTTGGTTGTCAAAGACAAAGACAAGCGTACACATATTAACAACTTACCTGTGCGTCAGCTCCTGATGATACAAGCACATTTAGATTTTGAGAAAAGGCAAGGCATGTTATTCTCTTCTGATGGCCTTTGAGGTGGGCTATAGTCTGAACACATGAAGCATCACTATAGCCTAGATTTCAACAAAGATAATTAAAGAGAGAAAATATCTGGCAAATAATAACCTTTTTGGAGTCAAAGCAGCGAATTAAGATTGAGTCATCTAAGCCAATGGCGAAGATATTCTGCATAAGGAAAGTAAAATATGTAGTTGAAGGAGGTGGGGATCCAAATGTTGAAAGTCTCTGCAATCAATAAAAAGGAAAAAGAAAGTAGAAATGATGCCACCAGAAAATGTAAATAATTTCACACAAATGACACAGGAACATAAATTGCATATATTTTTGTCATTTACCTCAAATGTCTCCAAATTGAATATGGAGATCTTCCCTCCTGATGCTGAAAAAAGATAAGGATCTTTTAAGGAAAAGCATGAAAGAGCGTTTTCTGGTTGTGTTCCAATCTCATTGGTCATTATTAGTCCGCTTGAAGGTTGATATAATTGCGGTTCAACATTGGCAGTTGCCTGAAGGAGAAAGGCACATGAAAATTGGCCAGAAGTACTGGAAATAAAAGACTCATGACATAGCATGGGAGTACCTTGCTTGAGGAGTGCTGATCATCACAATACCACCTCCAGAGTTTATGCGTAGCATTTTGTGTTAATGCCAATATGAAATCCCCGGAACATGAATACATCAACCTAGTAACCTAATATGGTTAATAGAATCGGTTGAGGTCCAAAGAAAAAAGTGACCATACAAAAAGCATGGGAAACTGAATACAAATATCAAATACTGCGTCAAGAACAACTTATCATGATGCTTTTCCAACATATTTCATTCAAATTGGAGAAAATAAATGGACTTAGTATATCAAAGCTGTTCAAGTCCATTCTCTAATTGCAAGCTTCATTAAAAGGAAAAAAAAAAATATATTATGAAATGCTCAACATAAATTTGATTAAGCCATATTTAGTTTACTACCATGGCAATGCTGCATTTGAAATGGAATATGGGGCCACCTGCATATGGGGGGGGGGGGGGAGGGGAAGGTGGGGGTTGAGCAAAGGAGAGAGAATAGAAAAGAAATCCCATCACTGAGAAAACTAAATTAGGATAAATTTATTTAGATTGCTCACTCATCCGCCTAATAGCTAACATAGGGATATAGTCCATGAATTAACAATATAACATGTTATTCCTGCTAGACAAAAAGGGAAAACTTCCTATAAATAAGATCAATCCAGCAATGGATTTAAAGCAAAAGGTTTGGGAACCAAGATACATAATGGTAATAAGATGAGTACAACATGAGGAGTGTACATCAACACAATTGCTAGCATCCTTCATTAGTTCTCTTTATGAGTGGTCCTTTGCTTCAGGTCTTATAGATTGTAATTTTGATCAATCTTACATAGGGCCAATTCATATGTAGATATTTTTTCCGTTTAGGCTACTTCGTGTCTTTTCCATGAAGTAGTCTCATTTCAATAAAATTATTCTTACCTATAATAAAAAGAGTTGATATGCGGAGCGGAGATGGATGAGTAGGAATATTGACAAGTACAACTTTACCAATCTGCATGTTCACACAGAAAAATGTGTGCCTGATTGTATTGTCCCCATTTGTATACATCTTGTATACTTGGGTGACTATATTCTAATATCAATAAAGTTTCATTACTTATAAAAAATAAAAAATAAAAATTTACTCATACATAGAAAGAGAAACATTGATGATATTGCTAAAAGTCTTGATTTAGATTGCATTGGAAGTGATGGATCAGCAAATGAAGAAAAGCTAACAAAAAGGAGCTGGAAGGATATGGTCATGGTATACTGCTTTGGATATAGTTCACTTTTAGGAGGATGAAACACTAGGGAACGATTTTCTGTTTCCACAAACAATATGTTTTGAAAGACATATGCAACATATTATATTCTTTCTATAAACCTCCAAAAAAGAAAAGAAAAAAGAGATGCAGATTACAGATAAGTATCCTATTAGTTAATAATTTAGGGCTCCATTATTTTCCACTGCATTCTAGTAGTAGAGCCTTTTTCTCAAAAATCGAGAAAACTTTCCCAACCCCCCCCCACCCCCCCAAAAAAAAAAGAAGAAGAAGAAGAAGAAAAATTGAGTAAACTTTAGAAGGCTTGAGCCAAAATAATCCCATACCCCTCCAGTCAAGGAAGTATCAGGAAGCACCAGTGTCTGGCATTCAGACGGGTCATTAATCTCTGCTAGCTTCCCTGTTGATTTCCCATAAACTCCAGAATTTGCATCTGCCAAGTAGGCATTATCTCTAGACTAAAAAAAATTGGAAAAAGAAGACCATTAGTTACTAATTGTGTGAGTTATTGAATTTATTTATTTTCTTTTAAGCAAGAAAGGAAAAAAAAAAAAAAAACTAATGTATAAATATTAACTAATCCCATGACCACTTGGTACTGATAATTGCCATGCTTCCTGATTGGTAGAAGTTTCTTCACACTTACCCCATATTTCTCTGATGATTTCATACCAGCTTGAAGACTTACATCATTGCAGCAGCTGCTATCATGAAACTAAAATAAATTTAAGATATAAACAACAAAGATGAATTATCAACAACACAAGGTTCATGTAAATATCACATCATAAATAGATATCCTTACCACAAGACCGTTTGGTCCAGGCAGTGCACTTGCTTCTTGACAGTGTGAATTAACAACAATCATTGGCTCACGACAAAGGTAAGGTACTTTTGGGATGTTAACCAGGGAAATGTTCCTTTTATAAAGATCAGTCGTTGAGTTGGCACAATGTGGAATCCACCAGTCCATACTGCAGCATACATATATCGATTCCCAAAGAACAAAAAATCTCAGCAGCCATGTGGCAGTAAAATACTAGCAGATAAGATCATATCTTTGGCTTACATCTTTTTTAATATTGTTAAAAGTCTTGATTTATCCATAGCGGGAAACTTGAGTTTATCTTGCAAAATAGGATTGCTCTTAACTGATTCTTTGAGAACATCACACAAATTAGCCCTCAAAGATGCAGCATCCATGTACTCGTATAGAAAATTATCCTGTCTGCAGGAAAAATTTCCGACAAATTCCAAGAAATACAAATGATTGATTAGCAAAATTTCATTCATGCCTAGAGTTCTCAAAAGCAAAAGCCTATTGTAGAAACCAGAGAAAACCTACAGATCATTCGGAAGTATTTTGATGGCTTGGACTTGATCATTCCTGCAAACACGCACCCCCATTCAAGGAAAAGATAATAAAGACTTTTTCTAGTTACCAAAATAAGTATCAAAAAGAAAGATGAGGTTAGAAAATTGATTTTCTCATACCTTTTATTATTGCGATTCTCAAGAATGGAACTCAACTTGTTTTTATTCTCATAATTATTCAAGACTGGCTACACAATTATTCTTGCTTCCCCCCCCCCCCCCCCCCCCCTCTTTTTAAAATGAATATAATTAATAAAACACGTTTGATAATATCTTGTTTCTCTTCCTTATTGTTTTGTTTTCCAGTTGAAGTAAAAAAAATGTCATATTGAGGGCATAAAACTCCCAATTTTGCAGGCTTTGGGAGAGGTGATTGGTAGATGGCCTTATCCCATTTGTTAAAGAATAAACTTAAAAAATTTACAGCCAAATAAAAGCAAAAACCCATATATAGAAATCTAAAACCCACCTGCCTAAGTTTGCTAGGTACTTCTGCTTCTCCAACGTGAAGAAAATTTTTGCTGAGTGCTGGTTATCATCTGGCATTGTGAATGCGGAGAGGTACTTAACTGCCTTATCCCATTCACCACTAATCACAAACTCCCCAAAATAATTCATATTGAAGAAGATCTTACTTTCTTGCTCCAGTCTTCATGAAATGAAAATTAAGTTAATCTTAAAATAATTAAGCAATAGCTTGCTCATTACTCAAAACAGATAAAAAAAAAGGGGGTGGGGGGGAACACAGCATACTTGTGACATGTCCCCTTCAAATTTTCTTCATCAAGAAACTGAAGTATCAAGTAAATAAGTTCTTCCTGCATATAAATTATGTGCATATCAAAATTAGAAGCTCTCTAAAATGATGTATTCAGCTTAAGAATCTACCCACCAAAAAACAAGTTAGAAAAATATTGGTAGATCAATTACAAAGACAAAGTTCATATAAGAAATTAAATTTTCTAAAAAAAGTGATGGAACTAATCTTCACAGCAATCAAATCAAAATGAAACATAAATGAAAGGGGGAAAAAAAAGAACAGAGAGTTTATTACTTTTATACTTGTTTTCTTTCCTGGATTGGGACAAATGAGTGTTATTATTGACAAAAGTCCTGATTGATTCAATCGGGGGAATATAAGTTTATCTTGCAAAGTAGGATTTTGCTCTACTAATGATTTCAGATCACCCCATGATATGGCTCTTGCAGATTCCTTGTTCACATTCCGGGATAGATGCTCATTGTCCCTGCAGGTAAATTTGCCATTTAAATCTGAGAAATTTCAATACATGAAAATTTTGTTGAGCACCAAAATGTGCAATAGTATTTTTTCATGCCTGAAATTTTTTAAATCAATAAGGTCAGCTAATTCTTCATAGTTTTCATCTTGAAAATCCAAGAAGAATTTCAAATCTGGCCAAAGAACATTCACATCCTCAGCTTGGTCATTCCTGCATATAACCAAGCCCAAATACAATAAGAAAATAAAACAAATTGGCTTTTTCAATTTTCAAAAGTAGATTGGAAAAGAAGAGGAAAAACTTTGAAATCTATTATTGTCCGTATAATTTTCTGAAATAACAAAGCCAACTTATCTAAGCTGCATAAATATTTAAGGCCTCACTGCAAATTTTAAGTAAATATGTAATTTTGTCTTCTTTATCCTTTCTTTACCTCAATTTCAAAAACGGACCTAATAAAATTTATCAACATAAGTCCCAAATTGTAAAAAAATCTTCAATTATGATCCTTAGATTGCCAACCCAAAATTTTGGGACTAAGGGTTTGTTTGTTGTTGTTGTTCTATAATCTTCATCCTCAATTTACCTGTCTAATGCTCCAACTTGTCTAAAGCTAAGTTGATTTTTGATTTCCCAGAAGCAAAAAAAGACATACTTTTATATATTTCTATTTTACATTTATTGTCCTCCAATCCTCAGCAAACAAATAGATGGCAAGAAAAGTTTAAAATATACTAATAAAGATTTTGGTGATGAAAACTGAACATTCAGTTCTGTCAGTAAAGAAGCTTATACCTGACCGATGCTTCATAATATTTCTGCTTTCGTATTTCAAAGAACAACTTCATTGAGTACCTATTATCATTTAGCTTTGTAAATGAAGAAAGATACTCCTCAGCTTTTTCCCATTCACCATTGACAATAGTCTCCCCGAAATAATTCACATTGAAGAAGATCTTTGACTCTTGCTCCAATCTACCTCATAAATTGTTTAAATACATTGATTAACATTTTAAAAAATATTAAACAATTAAATTTGTATCAATGAAATACTTTTCCTGGTTTTAAAAGCTAATCCACTGTAATTTTGCTTCCAAAAAAAAAAAAAAAAAACTTTCCAAATCAGAATAACAAATGCAAAGAATTTAGGCATTTTCGTACTGATATTTCGCAGTACTAATTTTTAGGACGTACATTTTATGCAATTTTACTTTCTAAAGAAAAAAAAGAACCTTCAAAATGCTAATCATTAAAGTAACTAAGAATTTAATTTATCTTTCTCTAGCTCAAAAGGAATAGTAAAAATTGGACCTTGAATGATTAGCATATAAGATTAAGTACTTCCCTTGCTTTCAAGAAAAACAACAATGTTTTCTTCTTCTTTTTTTGGTATTTCAAAAGCAGTATATGTAACCCAATATGCTACACAAAACAAATAACATTAGGGAACTGTTTTGATTAGCATTTGGAAGCACATTTCTGGATTTCAACAACTAGAAACAAAACCCAATCCTTTCATTACAAAAGCAGGATAAGTACTTTCAAATTATATCCAAAATTAAAATGACAACACCTAGCTAGCATCTTGGGGCGAACCCCAAGGGATTCCTCTCAGTAATTACATAGCGTGTGAGTCAAGGGGACTGCATGCACTCAGAAGAATAGTCAGTGCTCGAAGACCCAAAAAAAAAAAAAAAGTAAAATGACAATACATTTCAAACAGATAATGTACTATTTGGTATTGGGTCCAAGACCAAATGGGTGCTCCTAGTTTAACCTTAATATTTCAAAATTACTTTCATATTTCTTTCAGAAAACTGAAATCAATGCAAATTTTTTTTTTTTTTTTTTTTTAAATTCCAAAAGCAAGAGAAGTACTTCCAATTGCCAAAGCCCAGAAAAATGCATAAGAAAAGGACATCACCGTACAAGTGAAGGCTCTCTTTGTAATTCTCTTCGTCAAGGAACTGAAGTATCAAGATTATGAGTTTTGTATAAGAATCCTTGTCTATGTCCATTTCTGTGTACTACAAAGACAAAAAGAGGAAAGTCAAATTAGGGTTTTCCAGAATTAGATCGATCAATTAGCTCAAGATCGATCTAATTCTGGAAACACATGTAAAAAAAATATAAATAAATAAAAACCCACATTTTTGAAAACAACATTAATGGAATGAAAGACAGATAACAGAGAAAAGACAAAGGATGTGGGAATTTACTTGACTAGGTTTTGCTGTTTCCGAAAACAATGAAAAGAGAATATGCGAAGCAGGACGCGAAGAAGCCGTACCGTGGTCTTCGCTCTTCGCTATAAACAATGACTGTTCTTCAGCTACCGAAGATGCGTGGTCTCTACTCCTCTGATAAGTCAATTTGCTTATCATAATACACGTCATTCTTGTACGAGGGAAAGATGCTAAATGTGAAAATTATTAGGTAGTCTCGAACAACAATTTTGTCGTAAATAATAGAATCAACCATAAATAAGTGTCCGGTTAACGAGTGTGGAAAGACGGAACAATTGAAGAAGTATATGTTTATCAGAAAAGTTATCGGATGTTTTAGTTGCATTTATTAGTGCACCATTTTTGAAAAGTTTTTATAGGAAAAAAGAAAAAATATTTGATGCCCTTTTATATTTTTTATTAAATTGGTATCAAAATTTTCTTAAAATGGTTAACTAACAAATGTCCTAAGGTTATCCATTAACCGAATTCATGTTTATTTGCTTTTATTATTTTTCAACATAGCAAGACAAAATAGATTTTAACGAAAGTGTGATGACACTTGTTAACAAAAGCCAAAATACATTTAACTAAGGTATCACTAATCATTAAGAAAAAGAGGTAACTAAACATTAATTAATGAGGTTGTTGAACTTCACCAATCACATTCATTGCACATCAATTTGTAAGCTTATCATTTTTGTTTTCTCCTCTCTAATAAGACGTCCAAAAATACTAGATTAATACAAACTTAACACAAGTGAAACCTTAAAAAAATATTAGATTAATACAAACTTAACACAAGTGAAACCTTAGACAGTTTGGGAAAAAAAAGTTGTAAATGTGCTAAATCATTAATGATGATTAATTTTTCCTGAGAGTTTAAGATTTTAATTTTTGTAAACAAATATCTTACAATGTAAATTGTCAACATTAGCCACCTAATCTCTCATATAGCCGCACTCAAACAATCTCTATCTCTCTCTTAACACCCAAATATAAGATTGAAAACTAGATCACAACTTTACTTAATTATGCATTGTTTTATATTCTAGATAATGTAAACCTCCTTTTGTAAACAAAAATAATATATTTTAATATTATGTTTAAACTATTTATATTTAATTCTCTATATTGAATTAACATTTGTTTACTTAGTATTGATTCATCAAATTAACTTTGGATTCTTTCTCAAAAAAAATAAAAAATAACTTTGGATTAGTTAGCATTAAATAACATTATTGATTAATATTTAAAAATAAAAGGCCCCACTCAAATTTATCACCTTAGGCCTTAAGTAATATCGTGTTGGCCCTATCATTCTACTATAGACACTTGATTTTGTACCTACGATTTAATCAAGGAAAATGACTGGAGTGACCATCCATGTACCCAAAAAATAGTCATTCTTGCATCACATGCATCATTTTATTCTTGCATCACCTACATCATTTTTCCTTTGCATTACATGCATTAATTCATTCATTGCATATCATAAAAATGATCTTGAGATTCTAAAGGTCGCAATGGTGTTTCCGATTTTCGAATCGGACCATCGAATTGAAAGATATCGCATGATCAAGTTTGCACAGTCAGCATGCATTGTGTCTAGATAGAATTGACCACACATGATCAATTTAAATTAATTCTGATTGGTTAAACAATTAAAATTAATTAAATAATTTTGTGATTAGTTGATAATTAGTGTTTAAAATAGGGATGTATGCATGGGAATAAAAGGGATGATTGGATAACAATAAAACTGTAGATAATCTGAACTTTATCAAGATTTATTTTAATGTAATTATCTTCAAGATAATTACTCTTAAAAAAGCCTGAATTATCCAGAAAAGAGACAAAAAATCAAAAACAGAGGTTGAAAACACGTCTAGGTACAAGGATCGGCCAAAAAAACCTAAAAGGAGAAACTAAATAGCACCCAAACACGAAAGCTTGTTCGGCCTCCAAGAGCCAATTCAGCACTTTTGGAGTGCCGAATTTCCCTTGGTTGGGCTTTGGCCCAACGGCCTTCAAGTGACGATAATGCACACCCTTTTCAGTCTTTTCGCAAAAGGATGTGGCCGGATTCAAACCCTAATCGTCCGTACCTATTTTTTAGAGTCATCTAAGCTCTATAAATAGAGACTAAACCTCATAATTCAGCACCTTTTTTTTTTACGTTCTGAGAGGCATACATTTTTTACTCTCAAACCACACATATTTTCTAGTCCTTTCTTTGAGTGTTGCTACAAAATTAGAGTTTTTAGGTTTCAAAGAGAATTGAACAAATTTCTTTGAAAGAACAAAGTGTGCTCATGCAAGAGGTTGTTTCCTTCACCCTTCTCTTGTGATGTGATGATGCATATTATATCTCTTTCTTTTTCAAATATCTATGAATTGTTAATTGTCCTTTTGTTTAAAGCATGATATTTTCTATATGATTGTTATAATCTTTTTCTTGAATGTCAATAAATTTGCACGTGAACAATTATTTTTCTTAAAACAAAACAAGATTTGCATCTGTATAAGATGTAGATCTGAATATTTCTTAAAACAAAACAGATCTACATCTTCATAAAATGTAGATTTGAATTTTTCTTAAAACAAAACAGATCTACATCTTTATAAGATGTAGATTTGAATTTTTTCTCAATATAAAAATAAATCTACATTTTCCTTAGATGTAGATCTGAATTTTTTTCAAACAAAAATAGATCTGCATCTTTATGAGATGCAGATCTAAATTTTTCTCAAATCTGATTTTCTTAATACATGCAAATTGTTGAAATAAAGAAAGAGATTGTGTATTACTGTGTGTGTTTATTTTAATTTATGATTGCATAAATTTAGATTATGAGTGAAGTTTTCTTCTTAGAAAATCTTTTTTAAAATATATAACAAAACATATCTGAATTTTTGTCATCAAAAATCACTTTTTTTTTTTTTTTTAATCTATAACAAAACAAATCTAAATTCTTATCATCAAAAACCATTTTTTTTACATACTACAAAGCAGATCTGATATTTTGACAAATCAAAATCTTTTTTTTAAACAATAAAAACATATCTAATTTTTTTTTAACAAAAAAAAGAGATTTCATCCATACATAAATTTGTGTGATTTAATTTTTCATTCACATGTTCAACATATTATGCATGACATGCATAGCATAGTACGTTGGTCACAAGAGTCTAGAAGACCAGACTTTGTCTGGGTGGAATGGGTGCCTAACACATTCCCATTTCATAACCTAATCTCCGGATTTAGGTTTTTGGTTTAGTAGATCTAGCCTTGTCTTCATTTGTTTTGAGTAGAATGTAACTAGGACAACAAACCATGTAAATATTTGGTAGATTGTAACTAAGACCCAAAGCTATGTAACTTTTCAATTTTCCAGATATGTAATTTTTATTCAATCAATGAATGGAACTATTCAATCATGTATTTTGTAATTAGTATTTTTTTTTTTTTGTATAAAGAAAAATAAGTGGCGACTCCATACCATTTACCCAAAAAGAGAGGTGTCCCAAAAAATACCCGAATCTCTTTTTTTGAGGGACATGTCTCTCACATCGGCCATACGTCTAGACTTGGCAAATCAGTCGGGTTATTCAAGTTTGAGTTCGATGATTTGACTTGGTTGAATTCAGGTCATAAACAAGTCAACCTAAATAAGTTATAAAACCAATGGTACTTATCCAATCTTTAACAGTTCGAGTTAACCTTGTATGACCTATATTTTTTTTAATATAAACAATAAATAAAAATTACTTTACATTCTTGAACCAAGTTTGGGGTTGATTTCATTTGTCTCTTTAGTTTGAGATTTTTCATTTTATTTTTTTCCACCAAATTTGATTCCACTTTCAAAATATTCCTTCCAACAATCTCCTTTCGACTCTGTACATACTAATCTATTTGTTAAGTAACAACAAAACAATGATGGGACGTCCACCACACCCAGTCATTGGACCCTTTGCGTAAGAGGGACTTAGGCAAGATTGAGGGCAAATTCTCATCCTTAAATGTAATATTTATTGCAAGTACCTCTCAATTGTCCCTGTAATGAGGTCTTAACATCCTCAAATCCCTTGTTAAAGGCCTTTTGAAGGGCCTTAACCTTTTCCTTTTCCACATGTCTCATCCCCACCTTAAGATCATGCCCAACCTTCATGGCTCTCTCCTCAAAAACCCTAAACTTTTTGGACTTGAACTTGAGTGACTCCTACACCAATTGGACCTGTTGCTTTGCCACCTATAGCCTCGACTTAATGTCTCTCCTTTTCCTTTTGACCTTCTTACGCTTGGCTTTCTATTCCTAGTTTTGCCTCCCTGCTTCCTCATTTTGCTTGGTTTGTCATTAGGATCTTGCCTTTGGTTGAAGAAACATGGGGTTTACATTTATAAGTGATTTGGAAGACTTGCATTAGAGGGAAGAATATCACTACTGTGAAGTAGGCACAAGAAAATCCTAAGAAGGAGAAGAGGGGGGGAAAAGAGAATGAATGGGGGCTACGTATTGAGACTTACCAATGCTAGGTTCTACTTCACATTTTGCAACATGTTGGAGGCAATCCTCTCCAATGCTTCCATATCCTTGGGAATAAGAAGGACCATTCCCAACAAGTTGGCATGAATGTTCTACTCAGTCTTCCTGATATTAGACCACTTACTCATCTGGCAATAAAGGATCTCCCCTTATCAAAAAGTTATATGTGTAGGAGATGCCCTTAGCCATGATATCCTCAGGTTTTGCACCCTTGGCTACCATACTTGAATTGGCCTCAGCCATTTTCCTCTTTGATTGGTGCTCAGAAAGAGAAGGCATTGTTTAGGTTATCAAATCAAATTTGAGGATTTCTCAAATGAGTGGACCTTGTAGACTGTAGTAGATCCACTTGAGAGCCCTCAAGTTCTTATCTAGGCCTCTTCTTGGACTACATTTTCTTCTTTCACTCGTTGGCTAGCTGAGCTTGAGCAAGGCTGGGACTCAGGGTTGGCCCTTCCACTAGGCTAATTAGGTCATTACCTAAGGACCCCAAATGAAAGTGAGGCCCCAAAATTTTGGAAAAAAAGGGGTAGTAGAAAAAAAAAAATTGGTTCTAGATGAAACTCCAAAAAAAACTACTACATCCTTTTGACCCAAGAACAAGAAGAAAATTCTTTGGTCTAAACAAAATCAATTGTCCCAAAAATGACATCACAAGAAGAAATTCTTTGGTCTAAACAAAATCAATTGTACTAAAAAGAATATCATTAACCTCTAGACAAACCAAAATTAACAACCAGATAAAATACAAATCCAGTCTAAAAATATTACTCTAAAATCAATCACAAATAAACACATAAAAAATCCAAAATTTTACCCATACCATTTATCTCTTTCACTCCTGCTCTTTGCCTCTGTCAAGTGGCTCCACTTCTCCTTTGATAAGATCTATTGCTCACACTCATGGTAGAGAACATAAGGTATCATTTCTTCTTCTTTTTTCTTTTTTTTCTTTTTTTTTGAGTTTTCCTTCCTCCAATGCAATGATGCATGATTTTTTTTTTTTTTTTCCCATCTTATAAATCTCTTGTGGGTGGACTTGCTATTAAGACTTGTGGTTATGGGCTTACTTATGGGCCTCGTGGAGTTTTGGCTTTTCTTTTTTTTTTAAATGTTGCATTTTATTATTATTTTGTTATAGGATGCATTTTGTTTTGGTAGAATAAGATGCATTTTGTTGTATATTAGTAGTTACTATTGTACTATAGTATCACATACTACACTAAGACTAGAGCAAAAAAGACAAAAGAAAAATAAATAAAAACTTCAATTCAAAAACAAAAATGTGTAACTAAAAGAAAAAGGAAAATGTAATACTAAAAGAAAAAACGAAGTAAAACATTATACATGTGCAGTTGAAAAAGAGACGTTAGAAGAACTTGAATAAAAACTTTAAATTAATCAATTTGCATCTCAAAAGGGAAGAAAAATAGATTTTAAATGAAAATATGTTATGATATAAAAATATTAAATAAATATTAATTTAATTAATACATAAATATATAAAAAATGCCACATTCTAGTTGCTGCCCTAAACCCCAAAATGTCTAGGTCGACCCTGCTAGGATTTTGAGTATAGGAAAACAACTATGGGCCTATCACACCTTTGATCCCTAAACTTTTTCTTATGGATCAACATTGCTTCAGGAGCACACTAGAAGAATTTGGAGGAATTAGTGGATGTCAAGCAATGGTGAGTGATGTGCTTTCACAGCTTACTTCTCCCTTAAATCTAGAGGATAAAAGGACTATGACTTGTTTAGGGTGAGGTTCAATGAGAACAAACCTTGAATGGACTTATACATGTGAGGGAACTACAGAAGATTCGGGCCGAAGAACGTTGATTTAGGCCTTGCATGAATCTCATACCCAACTAGATTTCAAATAAGTATTGCATGTAGGAGAATAGCTCAAAATAATGGGGCCAACCCTAATGTGACCCTCTCATTCTACAAAGCATGTCATGTTAGGAACGTACTTGAGATCCTTCATATTGATTAGCTCTTGGTTCAGTTTTTTAAATTCATAATTTACACAAAGAAGAGAATAAAAAGTTTCTAATTGACTAAATCATCCTAACAGAATAAGAAAAGCACAAGATGACAAGGAATTCTTATACATGGGATCCCTTTGGAGGTTGGGTAGGGGTTTGAGTAGAAGTACTAGATGTTGGACACAATAGTTGATCATTATCCAGTCCCTTCCCTGGAGTTCAACAAATGCATTTACTAACTTGCAACCCTACCTACGAGATCTTAGATAATAGATGATTTTTCTTGAATTTTGATAAGATTAAATCCAATTAATATAACGAATCGTTAGGTTCACTCCTAATAGCTTATTCAGCTTGGCCATATCGATTACTACCCAAAAAACAAATCGGCATAACTAAATTCGGCATAACCTAAAGAATTTAAGGTACGAAACTAACAGGGGACCAAATGGGATCGTAAGCCCTCCTTCCTCAAAGGCAACTAAAGGGATGATATCCTTATCTCCCTATGTCTGCAAAAGATCAGCATTGGTCAAATCTTGAAGGTGGACATCATTAGAAATACTAAACTTAGCCAAACACCCCTATGTGTTTACTAATTCAAAGAACCTACCAAACTTAAAGCAATCTAAAAAAAAAATAGAAAGAACTATGGAATTTGATGAATAACAATAAGATCTCAAGGAGACATATGACCTTGGTTGGGAGCAATAACAAGCCTTAGGAGTAGAATACGAGAAGTAGGGCACTGAAAGTGAGGGAGAATTTATAGGAAATATTATCTCAAACTAACAATTGGGAGATCAACTAGCTAGAAGTGAGCCATCATGGCAGCACATGTCATGAAGAAATTTGACTAGTTCGGCCTCTTATCTCATGAAATGACATCTAGACGAGATGTGAGACTAACAATTGCTACTCCCATGAATCACAAAACATCATGATCTTAAATAAGTGAATAACATCAAACCCCTAAACCATGGAGCATGAAAGGCCTTCCTTTTCAAACAAGTCCCACTCCTCCTTATGGAAGACAAAGAGTTAGGGGTTAGTTGCAAAGTGTAGGCCCATTTGGGCAAGCTTATATGCTTATCATCATTCTGAAAAATCAAGGAGCCTATAATATTTGACCTTATTATTGGGCGAAAATGACACATCAAGTGATCATCCAATCTTCATGTTAATGAGGCACTATTGGATCAATCAAGGAAGGAAGGTTGGTTCCTACATAAAAAGGTATTGCAAGTATTCGTGATTGTCACTATATTTAGTCCTCAATCAACATTCCTGTTAGGAAATTTAGACCTCGGTTGATAGAATTAACAAGTTTTAAACCCAAGTTGTTAATTAGATTTATTATGAATAAACCTTGTTAAAACAAACTAACATCAATATTATGTCAATATCATGCACAACAGAATAGTAAATAATTCAAGATATGATGACCCAAGAAAACCAATGAAACAAACTAGTTTCACAGTAAAAAACCTGGGGGAAAACCTTCCCGAAAAGCAATCCCCTATAATAAAAAAAAGTTTCAGATTTAGTACAAAACTTTTGTCCCTAGACTCTACAATCCTCATATATGAACTTACAGCAGAAACCTTCTACCACTTCAGAACCTCTGAACTCTTCAATATATGAACACCACCCTTTTGTACGGATCCCAGTACATGACTAACCAATGGTGCACAACTCCCAGTACGTGACTAATTCCAGCAACTTGAAGATGTTGTTGGCTACAAAGTTCTTCACTTCATCAATAATGAAAATCAAGAAGTACTTAGTTACAAAACCTTAAGGTGCAAAAGATACAATAACTTCTTGTAGAGAGAATAAGACACTTGGTCACTTTTTGCATATGTTCTCCCTATATTCTCTTATGTGATGGCCTTTAAAATAGGCCTTATATATGTCTAGGGTTGTGAAAAAAAAAAAAAAAAAATCCTACACATACATGTCAGCATGGGCTGAAAATCAGATCTAGAAATTCTAATTTCGTAGATCTCGATAGATATTTCTATCAAGAATCTGTCAAGCTTTCCTCATTAAACCTCAATAGATATGAATCTGTTGAGCTTCTGTCGAACTTTAACGAATAGTTTTTCTTCACTTGTTTCTTAGTCCAATCTTCATGGCTTTAATACTTGGCTTGAATAACATATTTCTTGAAGTATTAAACTCATCCTAGATCTATCCAATTATAAGTAAAGTGCATTTTATCAAAAGATTAGCCAATTTACAATTACATATGTTCTAATAAGTTCCACATATGTCCTAACAATTCCTAAGAAGCTAATGGTCACCTTCACATTAATTGCTACCACCTACCAACAACCTCCATGCAATAAATGTTGAATGGCTACTCTACATAGTAAGGGAAATAGGGTTAGCCCTAACTAACCCCTTTAGCCTGACAAAGGAAGGCAAGAAGGATTAGACCAAAGCCTCCACTCCATCCCTTGTTTATGGGGAGTTGGGCTCCAAGGATCCCTATAAATGCCCCTAGCTATCACAAATGGATTGGGGATCAGACCAGGGGGGAAAAAAACAAAAAGGAAAAAGAAAAAGAGATAGCAGTTTATAATAGAAAAAACAAAGAACATAAGGAGAATAACCCATCTCATCGGGTTTTGGAGCATTCCAATGTATTCAGTCTATTACTTTGATTCAATAAGAGTAGAGTATCGTGAGTACTTCATTCGATTTTGGCCTGGGACAATTGGGAATCTCAATATTCATTCTCTTGTAAATACTCCTATAGGCCAAGTTTTGGAGAAATTATTCACTCCTAAGAGAGAGGACTCCTCCCGTAGGGATGTATAATTTTTCCAAGTATTGGACCCTATATGCGATTTCTATCAATATAGAAATTTATTTTGTTGAACTAAATTTTACCCACCACACTTCATAATCACTCTAATTCTTTTTTAGATTATAAAATATAGTTGAAACTTAAGAATAAAATTTAAAAAAAATATATATATATATATATCCATATCACTTGGTTTTCTTTCTATTACATGAAATACAAACAATACAAATGGCTAGTATCGTGAGTACTTCATTCGATTTTGGCCTGGGACAATTGGGAATCTCAATATTCATTCTCTTGTAAATACTCCTATAGGCCAAGTTTTGGAGAAATTATTCACTCCTAAGAGAGAGGACTCCTCCCGTAGGGATGTATAAATTTTCCAAGTATTGGACCCTATATGCGATTTCTATCAATATAGAAATTTATTTTGTTGAACTAAATTTTACCCACCACACTTCATAATCACTCTAATTCTTTTTTGGATTATAAAATATAGTTGAAACTTAAGAATAAAATTAAAAAAAAAAAAATATATATATATATATATATATATATCCATATCACTTGGTTTTCTTTCTATTACATGAAATACAAACAATACAAATGGCTAGTAATTAAACAATTGTTCTTCTCTTGGCTTTTCTTCTTTGGATAGCCTAAACTCTACTAAACACTTAATAATTGTTTTTACATTTACTTATCACAGGAACTCCATATGCTTTTACTAAACCAATACATAACGAAAATCAAGCTCATGATAGAAACAATATTGTTATAATCTAGCTCATCCGCCATTCCTTAGTATCCCCAAACGCTGCACGGACTCAATGAAGGTTCTGCAAAACCATCATTTTCACATCTAGTGTTAATACGGTGGGTATTTATTTATTTATTTTTTTAATTCAGTTGAACCTTGTCAATTTTTTTAATAAATAAATGGAAATGAAAAAAAAAAACACTAAATTAGTGGTAGCATTGGTTCTTTAAAAGTAATACGAGCAAACTAATTAACAATTGCGTGTTTGGATGATTTTTTTTTAAATTATTAGTTAATTCGGTTATTTATAGTTTTAAAATATTTTTTTAATATAAACTATACTTTTATCCACCTTAGCAAATCAGCAAAAAGTTAATCCAAACGCATACTATAAAACTAAACTTGAATTTTTTAAACATAACTATATTTGTACCTATTTTAAGTAAATGAACAATTTTTTTTCCTTAATTAGATAGTTTCGATAAGAAGAGGAATTTAATTAACCCCGAATGAAAACAATAGGTGTGGAAAAATACATACTGCCAAGGAACGTCTCCTGCAAGCAGCCAATCCCCTTCTTTGTCTTGATAGGTGAGTGTGTAGTTTACGCCATTTTTGTCAAATTTTGCCTCTGCACCATGGTCAAATCCCAAATCAGAACCAAACTAACCCAACGCCCACTAGACCTTGCTTTGAGACTTTTAAAGTTCTCTCGCTTACCTTTTTCAAACATGCTGATCAAGGTGTTGGTAAGTGCCTGATAAGAGTGAAAGAGCCTTAGATCAATCTTTCTTGCTATTGCTTGCCCCTCCATCTTGACCTTGACATACAAAGAGTTTCGTCCACCACTTCTCTCAGCCACCCCATCATTCTTGACCCGCCCACCTTGATGCTGCTGCTGCTGCTGCTGATGGAGCTGTTTCTTCATCCATGATTTGATGGGTGGCCACCCCACAACATGATTTTCTTCCACTTCATTCCTGTTATTTGAAACAAATGTAAATTAATTGATATTGTAGATTTGGACCTTTCTAAATCTAAATCATCTGATAGATGGAGCAAACTAATTAGGCTATAGGTTATATTTGTTGGGTGCCATTAAGTAGCTAGGCTAGATTTTTTTTTTTTTTTTTTTTTGGTAATTCAATAGTTCCGACAATGGGGGAGGAGAATTCAAATCTTGATTCGACTAATAAAGAAGAGCATGTTATGCCATTGAACTATTTAAATTAAATATATCTTTTATCTTTCAAATTTTCACCTATGAAGAATGTATTTCAAAATTTTTGTAGGCTTAGAGTTTCATGTGTGCGTGTATAAATCTAATGCAATAAACTTCAACTTACTTGTTAACAATGGAAGAAGTTTTCCTGTTTTGTCCTTTCCGATCATCTTCCTCATTGGGCTGGCCACTCCAAACCATTAGGGGGAATATTTGTGGCACTCCACCCATCTTTCCAAAAGCCTCCTCAGAACTACGTTTGTTTTTAAGGCATTTCTTGCTTTCCAAAGAACCACCATAGCTCCATAGTTGCGAGGCCACCGGTTCTTTTGATTCAATACCACCATCATTTAGGTCGAACCCTTTTACTGAATTGTGAACTGGAAGTGCGAGGGCAAGTTGGAGCTCCATTTGATATAGCAGCAGAGAAAACAATGTCAAACTCAAAGCCAAAATATATAAAGGAAAGCTATATAAGTTGAATGCAGGTCCTGATTGTGATTGTGAAGTATTTATATGTGCGCGTGTAAGAGAAAGAGAGAGGGATGAAAATGACCATTGTCTTCTCGAAGATAGGAAGTTGGTGACAGCAAGGAAGTTGGGTCGGCTAAAATACTAGCAGTGATATAGACATGGGGTGAAGGGTGCACCAATGTGCCAAGACCACCTAGCCCAGGTTCTCTCTTTTAGTTTTTTAACTTTTAACCTTCTCTGCCCCCTCACTCACCAACCTAAGCCTTCTCTTTTTTTTCTTTTCTTTTTCTTCTTCCTTCTTTTTTTTTTTTTTTTTTTTTTTTTTTTTTTTTGCTGAGAATGGTGATCTTAGATTTAATCATTTCTTTAGAAGTAGAATGTATCATTCTTAGTAAAATGTCGCCATTAGGGAGTGTTATATCTTTCACATTGTTTTGTTAAAAGTAAATTAGAATAAGGAGTAAGATAAAGAGTAAGTTTCAAGTCTACCTGAAAAGAGACTCATTCTTGTGATAATTTAAACAAGAGCCAATTTTACACTTCTATAAAATTACTTATGTTTGATTAGTGAATTGATGATGAAATTAAAATGATGGGTATTTTCATTCTTATAATAAGAGAAAACCCTGACTTAACCATATTTGGAGTTAGCATTGCCGGCATTGCAGCTCTTGCAACATGACTTTGTTCTTTGATGATCATGTCTCAACAACATGTTAAAAGTATCAATCGGAGGTGGATAATCACTATTAACATTATCACCTGAACTTTTTAGATCAATATAAGTTGAAAAATATTCATTTTTTTTCCTTAAAAGCCAATGATTTGGATTCTCTTGGACCTATTAAAATCACAATTTACTATTATTCTTTCAATCTCTCAATGCCCAAGTCGTCTTGAGTGTGCTTAAGTCGTTTCCTAATGTAAAAGCACCCAAATAAAAAGTTTAACATATAAGTGGGCCAAATTGAGATAAAGGGGAAAAAGTTTAACCAATGTGCATAACACGTTTATCAATATTTTTCCTGATTAATGATAACACGTTTCATTATTATTACTTATTAGGATAAATTTAACAAAAACTCCAAGTCCAACAATGTGGCCTTCCTATCAATAGTAACATGAGTTCAACTATAGAACATGTCCAATTTGTCGGCAGAACCCCGTCAACCACATCATGATGCAAAAACTCTTATCATTGAAAGAAAGAACCTCCATGATATTGGGTACTAAGACATTCCTTTGATCTTGTTTATTTTTATAATAAATTTGATACTACTTCAGAGCACTCTTTGTTTTTAGATAATATTAGTAATAAGAAATCCTTTTCATGTCGGGGTTTAGTTTTAGAATAATGGGTGAGAGAGAAAGTGGGGAATATCATGTCGTAGACAAAGAAGCCAGCAACAGACTATACGTTAGGTACGTGTTTGTGTTAGCTCCATATGGAAGTGTAGGCCTATCTATACACTGCTCCTGCTATACGGTTCGAGTTAGTACAATTGTTTGGAGCAAGGAAACGATGGCTCTTGTGAATTGCACGTGATGGTCGGGACATAGCATGCTAAACCCAGAACCCACATATCACACGCAGATCACAGTTATGCACTGTTCTGTAACATCATCAAGTGCAGATTGGTTCAACCCCTTGCGTAGTGTGGAACCCACCTAGCTATAACTGAGAGAGAAGAACATACAAAATCTGAAATTATTGTCCCCCTTAGCTGGCAGTAGCATCCATTTAGTTCAGTTTATTCAAACGCTTGATAATAGCTAGCTCACTCATATTCGTATTCAGTGTTGAGTGCCAAGAATTTGTTGTCAAAAGTTAAGTTCATGAATCATGGAGATGAAATCAGAGATATATAAAAATCTTTTATCTCATTTGTTGTGTTTTATTTTATACTTCAACAATCATGTTATGCCACATGTTTGATTTTTTTTTTTTTTTCTTTTAAACTTCGATAATTTTATAAGAAATGTCAAACGAATATAAGTTATAATTAGTAGAGCATATAATAAGATATAAGATTTATGTTGGGCAGGTTTTTTCAGTTTTTAAGTAGCAACTGCCAAGCAAGAATTTGATGTCAAAAAACCATAAAATAAGGTAACTACAGCGTGGATGGAAATGTCCTCATCGAAGTCCAGTCACAACGGTGAATGTGTCACAAGAACCAAATAGTATCAACTTATGAAAAGAAGCAGCATTTGCTGGAGTCATGTTCCAAGTAACTTCGTAGTACTTGGACAATTTCTTACAGATTTCTATAAAGTTTTTCTACCCGTTCACATTTAAAAAAAAAAAAAAAACTTATGAAAGGAAGCTTGCCTTTAAGGGTAAGAAACTCTTAAAGTATGGCGCAATTGATTGCTAGCCGATTTTTCTGGCACCGTGATAGCGGACCATTGAAGTATGTCTCTTTAATTGGTTAAATATAAAAAAGAGGTTAAATATTCCAAATTTTACATAGATGGGATTCATGGGAAGCTATTACCATTTTTTTATTTTATGTGTGTTATTCTAAATTTGGTGTAGACAGTAAGTATCTGGGGGCCTTCTTCTGTTCAACCTTTCTAAATTAAGGAACTTGTCCTTAAAAAAATAATAATAATAATCACATCCTTTCTAAATTGAAGAACTTTTTAAATTTCTTGGCAAGCAATGTCACATCCTCGCCATCCAAAGATTCCTTATGAAAGGAGTCCCTAGCTTCTTCTATTATATATGGATTTTCATTGGTTTGGAGTGTGAACCGACTGGTTCTCTTATCTTCATTGAGTCAAGATCCTTACTTTACTCGATGACTATGACTTTAAGGATGGAAGCACTCAAGGAGATCTCACAATTCTTAGCTTAGGGATTTTCTCTCCTAAATGGAAACTAGAGTAGTTTATTATAATGTCATTCAGCTTAAATTAAACTCATAAAAAGTTTCGCCTTTCCTTCATTCTAATTTCCATCAAACTTAGAGCTCAGCATCTTAAAGATCTTTCTTTTTTTTTTTAGTAGTTTATCTCCTCATGACTCATGAGTTATCTCTAAGATGTTCCAAGCTTCCTTGACATTCTAAATCATAACATTCAGTGCTATGCTATTCCAATTACGCTCATTTAATTGATCCTCTCAGACCATTCCTTTGTGGTTTGGTTCTCCGCTTCTCTATTGACGTCCATACTGTCTCATCTAAAGAAATAAGGAACACTCTCATCCAAACCTCTCAGTAGGTATAATTGTTTCATCAAAGTGAGGGCATAAGGGAGGGGGGACTCTGAGGGACCTGACTTTATTTATGACAATAGGGTTAGTTATCACACTTAGCATAATATTCCTAAGTGTACGTAAGCTCTTATAACAATTGAAAATTGTGATTTTGAACCCAAAGAACTAAACAATAAATTAATTGATTAAATTTTTATTGATTCCAAATAAATAGCACAAACAAATAGCCTAACCACCAAAAAAAAACAAATAGCCTAACCACAATTATTAATCACCAAATCTAAGAGAAATAACAATAATGGCAAAACACATAAAGATTTGGTACCGAAGTGGAAAGCCTTTGCAAAATTCCTTAAAGAAAAAAAAAAGTTAAAATACATCGGATATATTTCAACAAAAACCACTTTGGAAGTATCCAATCCCACAGGAAATTCTCTATAGAAGAAAATCTTACAACAATCTACACTTTTAGTCCTAGACTTCTATGCAACCTCAGAAATGACATGTTTGCTCCTATCGTAGCCTCATAAATCTGGCATCCTCCTATAGAACTTTCTTTGTGAACATCTGTGGATTTGTTTGGGATCCGCTTATTTTACTGAAATTTAAAATTTTTTATTAAAAGTACTGTAGATAAAGGTAAAAGTTATCTGAAATAGTACAGTGTGACCCATCAATAGTACCAAAAAATGCATTGAGATCCATGAATAGTAGCAAAAATAAGCTAAATAGTAAAATAAGCTGGCTTTTTAATTTTTGTCAAACACACACTATGTATGCAACCCCATGGATTGAGATTTGGTATGCAATTGCACCATGCAATTAATCCCTTTCCTTCTCACAACAATTTTTTACTATTTTTATTTTTTTTACTTTTTTTTCATTTTTTTATTCAATGGATGAGATTTAAAGTTGCGTTTTGTAACTTTAAATCTTAGTCATTCATGACAATTGTTTCAGGTGTAATACCTTAGATATTGCACCTGATCTCAATCCACAACCTCAGAAAATGACATGTTTACCTCCCATCACAATGGCCCCAGAGCTCTAGAATCCTCCTATGTTCAAAATTTTGACACCAAGGAAATCTTAAAAGATATCACCAATGAACTAACTAGTAGGTAACTATTGAAGGCAATTTGGCTATCAATTTTGCTCTCAAGGGTGAAAAAATACAAGGTTGATCTTTTTGCTTAGGCTCAAGTAGGAAGGCACTCTAGATCTTCTTTATTACAACAACCTTCTTGTCTTGAAAACTATGCCTAGAGAGTATATATAGGTAGATTAAAGTTTTGACTTAATCATAATTCAGGTAGAATTAAGGATAATGATTCGGTCATCTCACTTGAGTGAGAGTTAAGCGAGTATTTTACGAACGTTTTATCTTACTTTATTGATTAAGCGAATCTTGATTTCGCTTAACCACACCTTTAGTTTTTCACACTTTCTGTCTTACTTTATTGATTGCTCGAGCGGAATTATGTTTTCGCTTAGGGTGCGTTTGAATCGACTTCAAACGCATTCCGGAAATGATTTTCTGGAAAATAGGTGTGTTTGGTTGGTCCGGAAAATTCTATTTTCCGGAAATTGAAATCCGTTGACCGAAAAAATTAGCCTTTGACCACGGAAATCAATTACCGGCTCTATTTTCACTTCAAAAGATTTCCGGAAAAGAGAGAGAGAGAGAGAGAGAGCGCGCGCGCGAGGGAGAAGGAGATGGAAATCAACCCAGATCGCGCGATCGCGATCTCGCCGGCGCGATCTCGCGACGGCGTGATCTCGCGACGGCGCGATCTCGCGACGGCGCGATCTCGCGTTCGCGAGATCGCGCCGTTGATCGCGATCTCGCCTTCGCGAGATCGCGCCGGATCGAGATCGCGATCGACGGCGCGATCTCGGATCCGCGATCGCGATCGACGCAGCGAGATCGCGATCTCGGATCGCGATCGCGCCGTGGATCGCGATCGACGCAGCGAGATCGCGATCTCGGATCGCGATCGCGCCGTGGATCGCGATCGACGGCGCGGTCGTCGGCCTGAATTTGTCGCCGTGGATCGCGATTTTTTCCTGGGTTGTGGGTTGTGTTTTCCTTTCTTTTCCAAACAGCAGAAAATATTTTCCGGAAATTTTTTTGAAGTGCAACCAAACACCATGAAAACATTTTCCTTTTCCGGAAATTAGCATTTCCGGAAAATATGTATTTTCCGGAAAACGTTTTCTAGCAACCAAACACAGCCTTAGCCACAAACTTCAATTTTTCCAATGCCTAAGTAGTTCTTTTAATAGACTTTTACCTAACTTTTTATAGCATGTCATTACAATCTCTTTTTTTTTTTTGGGTTAAAATGTCATTACAATCTCTTCTACCAAACTCTAAATCTTAACCTTTAAATATTTAAATCCCTTACTTTAATTGCATTAGCCAAAGATAAAAGTTCATTTATAAGAAGAAGAAGAAAAGGTGCATACATGTGCAAGGCGCACGTGGGATTTGTGGTCAGCTGAAGCTAGCTAGGGTGGTTTATTGTCAATAGGTCTAGTAGGTAGTGCGACCATATTTACCACGGTTGCACCTAAGCCACTCCCTTTACTAAGAACAAGGGAACACAAGTGCCTCCCTATAACAAGGACTGAAAGACCCACCAATGTTTATAAATCATATGCCGTGTACAAAGTAAAATCGTGACTCACATTTTTCAAAGTCCGAGATTAATTATTCAAGTTGAATTTTTAGACCATAGGACAAGATTCTTTTGATCTTTTCATCAATAGCCTTGTTTAATTTCCTCGCAAGCAGCCGCAAAAGGGTCCTTTCGTTGCGTGGGTGTTGGGACACCCATTGTAAACAACTAAACATAATTATCTTTTTTTTCTTGTTTTACACATAATGTTGGTAATTCAAGTGTCATCTTTGCGCGTTCGAGGCAAAGTTAAAAATAGTTTCTATCTTTATTTTCTTTCAATCTTTTACTTTCTTTGGCTAATTAGTCTTTAATTTTATTTTTTTCAATGTTCCGTATTATCTACGACGCTTTATTGTTTTGTTTGTTCAACGATCATAATTTAGCTTTTTGAACTTTAGCCCATACTTTATATACATCTTTTGCTACAATAATTTCAATCCTTTATTTGTAACATAAAGAAATCAAAGTAATAATCATAAGTGCCTTATCACATAGGTTTTTCGTGGTTAAATAAATGCTCAAACAATTAGTTGAACTACTTTTATGGCACTGAAAAATTGTTAAGTGTTAAATGAGGAGAATGGTAAGTGAGAAGAGAATATTAGTTGAGAAATGGTTTTAATTAGACCAGGGAAAGTGGATATAAAGTTACAAACTTTCAAAGATTCTCTCTAAATTTAGAACTAACCACGAGTTATCAATTAAGCAGGACTCATGGGCTGTTCATTATGGTCTCCAAACAACTTGAAACATGGGAGAGAGAAATGAAGTAGTTAATATCTATGAATTTTTTCTTCTAGTGGCTTAAGTCAACTTGTGTTGTCTAGTACTCTAATAATGGATTTTAGGGAATTGATGAATAAGCAGTGGAGGATACAATGAATCGAACCAATGTACAGACTTTTAGCCAACATGGAGAGGAGCCAATAGATGAACTTTCACAATGTCCTGCATTTTTGAATCATCTTCTTTATTGGGACTTAAGGGGGCATGTGCTTAAGTAGATCCTATAATTTAACTGCCCATGTTTTGTAACATTTATACTGTTATTATTATTTTTTTTGATGGGAAATACTAAAGACTTTATTAAACCAAAGAAGAAAAGGTTACATCTTGAATCAGAGCTTGATTAAGGAAACACGGTTCCTCCTCTAACCAAACTGAAAAATCATCTATACCAAAGGCATATTTTGCTAATAAATGGGCTGGCCTATTGCCTTGCCTACGGATATGTGAAAAAACAACCTGTCTAAACTCTTGAGAAACGGACAAAGAGCTAGAAATAATAGCAGCCACAGATGATGGTGGCGGAGAGAGATCCTTCAGAGCATTGATTACCAAAAGGGAGTCGCCTTCAAGAATAAAATCTTGTACACAAAGATCTTTAGCAAATTGCAAACCCACTTCCACTGCTTTCGCCTCAATCTCAACTGCTTTTAGGGGGGCTGAAATCTTCTTGCTAAGGGCTCCAATAACATTACCTTCCTCATCCCGAATCAGAGCACCCACACCTGCAGCTCTCTGATCAGCAAAAACAGCCCCATCAACATTAAGCTTGAACAAACCTCTCGATGGTGGTTTCCAAACCTCAGGCTGAACGTCCCTTCGCTGCTTCAGCACCGCTACGCTTTCCTGGTATTCAGCCAAATATTCCAATGCATCAGATCGTAATCTCGTAGCAGATTTCATCACTCCCCCATTCCTTCGTTCATTCCTATTCGACCAGATAGCCCACGCAAGCATAACTACTTTTTCAATCAATGTTGAGTCCCACTCTGCTACAACTGTTCCGAACCAGAGCAAATCCATGAACGAAGAGAAATGTATGGATGGCGGAATATTGAACAGTTTTAAACTATCCCAAACCTCGCGTGCTCGGCTACACTCCCAAAACAAATGACAAGAGCTTTCCAAACCCGAATTACACAGCTCACACACTCCGTCATTCAATACTTTCCGACGCACCAAATTTTCCTTGGTAGGCAGTGTGTCTCGGCAAGCTCGCCATGCAAAATGGCGAACCTTATGAGGGATGTTAAGCTGCCATAACCCTTTCCAGAACCTCCGTAACCTGCTATCATCAGAAGCAGCCCCAGTCGAGCCTTCAGAGGTGAGCTCAACAGCCACTTTGTAGGCACTTCTAACACTGAATTTTCCGTTATTTGTAGGAGCCCATACCTGCCTGTCCTCGGGGAGTTTTGAACTCAATGCAATACTACATATGTCATCAACTTCATGTGGGAGAAAGATGCTCTGAATCAGGTTAGTCTTCCATGCGCCAAGAGCTGGATCAATAAGCTCACACACCCGAGCCTCCAAAGGAAGGCCAACTGGAGGAGATACTATCTTGTATGTAGAGGGGTTGAGGGTCCATTTATCCTTCCAAATCCGGATACTTTGACCATTGCCTACCTGCCATCGTATTCCTTTTTTGACAACGTTCTGTCCAGCCATGATACTTCGCCATGCATATGATGGATTAGCTCCTAGACCAGCTTGTAGAAAGTCACTCCTAGGGAAATACTTCGCCTTAAAAACACGATAGAACAAAGAGTCTCCCCCCATTTGTAATCTCCATCCCTGTTTAGCTAATAAGGCAAGATTAAATTGTTTTAGCTGTTTAAACCCCAACCCCCCTTGAGCTTTAGGAGTGCAGACTTTATCCCAACTAATCCAAGCCATCTTCCTTTCATCTCTTTGTTGCCCCCACCAAAAATTCCTCATAAGACTAGTCATCTCATCACAGAGTTTATCCGGGATCTTGAAACAGCTCATGGCATACGTAGGAATTGCCTGAGCCACTGCTTTGATCAGAATCTCCTTACCTGCTTTCGAGAGTAGTTTTTCCTTCCAACCCGCCAACTTCTTTTCCAGCTTTTCTTTAATCCCCTTGAAAGAGTTCTTCCTATTCTTCCCCACGAGAGATGGTAGGCCCAGATACTTTTCATGTTGTTTAATAACTTGAGCCCCAAACCTGTTCTTGATTTCTTCCTGAATCTCAGTGGCTGTATTTCTACTGAAATAAAGCGAAGTCTTTGCCCTATTTAATTGTTGTCCTGATGCATCTTCATAGACTTTCAAAATTCTCTGAAGGGACTCACACTCTTCAATAGAAGCTTTGCAAAAAATAAGACTATCATCAGCAAAGAATAGGTGTGAAAGACAAGGACCATTCCTGCAAACAGAAATGCCTTCCATAGATCCATCATTAACAGCTTTTTTAATTAAAGCAGACAAACCCTCAGCACAAATCAGAAAAAGATAGGGAGAAAGGGGGTCACCTTGCCGAAGACCCCTAGAAGGAACAATATGGCCATTAGGTTTGCCATTAATACGGATGGAGTAGGTCACGGTTGAGACACACTGCATCATCAGGCTCCTCCAACGAGGGTGAAACCCTAATCTCTCCATAATTTTCTCCAAGCACATCCATTCCACCCTGTCATAAGCTTTGCTCATGTCTAGCTTCAAAGCCATCTCCCCTCCTCTCCCTGATTTCTTCTGACTAATGTGATGCATGGTTTCAAAAGCAACCAAAATGTTATCAGTGATAAGTCTACCATTAACAAAGGCGCTTTGGGTATCACTGATTATAGCAGGAAGGATTTTCTTCAGTCTATTAGCAAGGGTCTTGGCAGCCATTTTATACACCACATTACACAAACTGATCGGTCTAAATTCAGTAACCCTTTGTGGTTTATTAATCTTAGGCACTAAGACAATCTGAGTATCATTAAAATGAGGAGGAATAATACCTAGATTAAGAAAATCAAGGACAGATTTGGTGACAACATTACCCACAGTAGGCCAAAAATGCTGGTAGAATAGTGGAGGCATTCCATCAGGTCCAGGTGCCTTGAGGGGATACATCTGCTTCAATGCTCTGTGTACTTCATTCGGTTGGAACTCCTTTATTAGCTGCTCATTCATCTGCCGAGATACTTTAGGTTGGACTGCTTCCAATAGTTCATTAAAATCCGTAGGGTTTGATGAGGAAAATAACTCCGAATAATACTTAACAAACACCCTCCCAATTTCATCATCCTCTTCCTGCCAAACTTCATCAGAATCCATAATCCCTTCAATCAAGTTTTTCTGAGATCTTGAGGAAGCTTTGGCATGGAAAAAGCCTGTGTTTCGATACCCTTCTCTAAACCAATCAACTCGAGATCTTTGCTTCCACATGGCTGCCTCCTTCTCCAACCAACAATTAAGCTCCACCCTAGTCTCCCTTAAATGTTTACTGACCTCCAAATTAGTTGGTTGAACCTCCAATACCTCCAAAAGCTTCTGAAGCCGTGCAATCTCTTTCCCTACGTGCCCAAACTCAATCCGATTCCACTCTTCTAGTTTTGCTTTGCAAGAATTCAGACATGACAGCAAAGGATGTGAATTGGCTGCCACCAAACCTTCATTCCAAGCTTCGGTCACTACTTCTTCACACTTTTGTTCTTTCAACCACATAGATTCAAATCTGAAAGATTTATTGGGCTTGCCGCATTTCTTGGTAACCTTAAGCTGAAGTAGCAGTGGATTGTGGTCTGAAGTTGAAGAAGACTTATGGATCAACTTTGCCGAGGGAAACAATGAAGCGCAACCCGGGCTCACTAAAGCCCTGTCCAACCTCTCTCTGATTTGAAACCCATCACTTCTTTGAAAAAGCCAAGTAAATTTTGGCCCAATAAAATCAACCTCCTGCAACCCACAAGAATTTATCACTCTATTAAACCTTGCCATCTGTTGCTTGGGTCTAGGAACACCACCCTCCTTTTCAGAATCCAACCGAATCTCATTGAAATCACCAATAACTACCCAAGGCAAAGGAGACACAGTAGAGAGAGAATGGAGGAGCTGCCATGACTCCACCCTCCTAGAAGTCTCTGGATTACCATAAAACCCTGTTAAACGCCATCTAGCAGAATTGTTACCCTCATCAATAATACTATCAATATGGGACACCGAAGAACCCAATACCTCCACCTTAATCCCAGACTGCCAAAATAAAGCCAACCCCCCACTGGAGCCATTACTCGGAACAATATGACTTTCCTGAAACCCACATCTTCCTGTAACCAACCTCAACCAATCAATATCTGACTTTGTTTCCATTAAGAAAACAAAATTGGGCTTCTCTATCCTAATGACCTTCTGCAAGGTACTAACTGTCTGAGGGTTCCCAAGCCCTCGACAGTTCCAGCTTAATAGACTCATTGGGCTCGGCGGGGTTGCTTAGCAACCACCGCCGCTCCTAAGTGTGTAGCAAAAAGAGAGCCCAAAGCTTTAGCTTCCTCCTCCAATTTCAACTTCTTTTCTTTTCCAATCATCTCACTCTCCACCTTATTCCCTATGACATTTTTCCTTTTGGAACCCACTTCATTCTGACTCATAATTTGATCCTCATTACCCACGGGTCTGGTTGTCAATCTAGTCCAACTACCCTTCCTTACTTCTCTGTTTTGAGCCAAACTGTGACCCTCATTCCCATCATTAACCACTGCCCCTTCACCCTTATCATTTGGCTTCTTTAAACCTTTATTCTTTTGTTTTGGTTCGGACCAGCCTATTTTGAAACCAATGCCTTCCACTCCCGAAACATTTCTACTGTATTCGTTCAGTCCCTTCTCTACTATGGCCTGTACCGGTGTGTCACCATGTACCTCTCCCTCCACCAGACTCGCCTTCCCCGACCCTTGAATCTCCTTTAAAATTTCAGTAACTACCTGGTTTGTTACAGCCCCCTCATTCCGGATTCCTTCATCAATTTCCTCAATCAATGTCTCGAAATTCGACCCATCTGCAAGGGTTTTAGTAACAGCCAAAATTGGTTCACCTCTACTCGGACCTAGCCCCTCCGTAGTGCACTCTGTTACACGGCTTTGCACCAACTCCACCACACCTGTCTCCACCGTATCAGTTGGCATAGGTTGAACCTCTACATTCTCCCTTTGATCCCTTGACTCATATTGCCTCCCCTTAGCCAAAGTTTGAGGCCCCCTAGACTCATATCCCTTAACCTCAACATATTGACGACGAATCGGACTAAATTGAGAAGCTCTAATCCAATGGCCATACTGTTGCTGCTCCACAGGAAGGGAACCTTTACTCTTCAACCAGATTTCGCAATCTTTGTCGTCATGTGATAACATCCCACACCAAAAACATATATTAGGCAGCCTTTCGTATTGGAAAGCCACCCACCCTTCCTCCTTTTCATCGAAACTGATCTTTCTCCCTCGGCAAAGCGGTTGGGTAACGTCCACCCTAATCCGAACCCTCATAAAGGTACCACCTTTCAACTCCGACGGATCATTCGACTTAATTACAGGACCAACAGTCGCCCCAATAAACTCAGCCGTCTCCGGAGTTAAGAACTTGAAAGGCAGATCATGAATCTGAACCCAAAACAAACAGAACTTAAACTCCAACTCCTTCACTGACTTGCTGCCATCAAACCTCTGTAAAATCACTAAATGCCTATCAAAAGACCAAGGCTCACCCTGAAGAACTTTCTCGGCATCAACTTCCAGATCAAACTCAAACAATAACACATTATTCCCTGCATTAGTAACACCGAAACTCTCCTTTGTTCTCCACAGCGGTCGAAACGTTCTCGCCACTGCTTCGATATTAAGATTCCGCTTGGTGAGAAACTTTGCAGCCAAAACGTGGTCTGTCTTAGAAAAATTCATAGACAAACTTAGTTTCTCCCCTTCCTTCGCTGATAACGACAACCCATCACACTTCCTTGTCAACTCCTCCATGATCTGAACAGAGGACCTGCTGCTAAGGCTGAACGGAAACACACTAAAGCCCTACTAGCACTGGAGATGCTATAGGGAGCGCCGTCTTTCTCAGGGAGAAAGGTAACGTATTTACTACAGACTAGGGTTTAAGAGAAGCCCTAGTCCGAGAACCTCTGCAAATGTTCTTTATTTTATTATAGAATGTTTTTGATTATTATTATTATTATTATTATTTTAAAATTGAAACGATAGCTTAGACTGTTAGTCAAAATAACTACGTTTGCACCTTAGTTTTAAAAAAGAAAAAGATGATACTAAAATAGGAATAAAAATCTATTCTTTCTTGTGTTAAACAAGGTTGAAGGTTTTACAAATAAGGTTACATTGCCATGGCCATGATTCATTGCTAAAGTATAAACTTATTACTTATTAGCAAGGGTAAAAAGCCATCAGATTATCAGAAATAAAAAATAAAAAAGCCATCAAAGTTTATCGGAAAAGATCCTGTGTCATTAATTATCTATACTATATATAAGAGGATTTCCCTCTTTCAACTGGACTTTTATGTTGTTCAAAAATATCATTATTAATGAAGAGTAATTTCATTTAGAATTAGGGTCACAAATGTCAATTAACAAATTTCATTTTGAATTCAAAAAGAGAATTCTTAAAATTTAGGATTTTTTCGCTTAATGTTCAAAAAAGAAATTACAGTTACTGCTTATCTCTAAAATTTATCATTTTTATTTGTTTGAAAAAAAAAATATATATATATATATATCTAAATTACAATAGATACAAATTATTAACCTTTACCCAAAAAAAATAGAGGAGCATTTGAACACGCGCTCTCAAAGGCTAGTGTGAGAATAATCTTTTAGGATTGTAGATTGTTGGGTTTGCTTTTGATATTGCTTGAACCCTTGGACCCAAATTCGAAATGAGAACAGAATACGCTATGATGGAACACAAATCCGTCAATGAGTGAGCAGATGGAATCACTCGTGGAATGTGAAGGTTTGCTCGACGAGGGACACCGGTGTGGCACCTGCCACAAAGTCTCCGATGCCAAAGTTAGGATCACAATTAAACACAGTAAAAGAGTAAAAGCTAGTTTCAGAGTATTTTTGCATATATATTCTTCTGTTGGTTGTGTGAAAGTTTTATACCTGAGGCCTTAGAGGCTAGCCGTTGAGGCTGTTAATGCTTTCTTTAGTAACGCACCTGGTCAGTAATGAGACTTTTAAGAGGCCCTCCAACGGTCTGCTTGGTCGATTTGGTAACTGCTCGGATCATTGATTGACTGCATTGAATAACTTCCTGCCTTCGTCAGTGATGATGGCTTTCTTCGTTGTTTCTGATTACCTTGTCATGGATGATTCTCTCGTCATTAATGTTATCTTCGTCAGCGGGATGTAGAGTCGTCATTCCCGTCAGTTGCCCCCCAGGTTTTGGGGTCGTCGGTGACCTGTCATGACGATCACAGAAGATGAAAAGTTTTTCTTGTGACTCTTGGGGTTCTGTTCCGCTTTTAATGCTTAGTGGCAGCGCTACACGCAATCATGGCTACGTGGCGCTTAATGGTCCATGGAATTAATGGCATGACCCTTGGGTTTCCCGCTGGTTTTTCAATCGTTTTTGGCCCACATTTAAAACTTCTCCTTTTCAATTTTTTCGTTTACTTCTCAGAGAGCAAAAGCAAACCAATTTTTTAGTGATACTCTGAACATTTTGAGACTTCCTTTCTTCTCCGATTTGCCTTGCGCTGCGCTTCTGCCGTTCCGCCATTGGAGGTACGTTTTTCTTTCCTTTTTCTTTCTTCTTTTTCTTCTTTTACTGTAGCATAATTTCTGATTTGCTATTCCCTTTCGCTTCTATTCTGGTGTTGGCTTTTGTTTTTCTTTTGGGGTTTCAGTTTCGTACCTTGTTTTTCTGCCTTTCGATTTCTGTATTTTCCATGGTTGATAGCTTAGAGGTTAGGATAGCCTGCCCGTCGATCTCCTTCCTTTTTGCGCGTCTAGGGGGGTCTTTGGGTACTTCCCCTTTTTTAGAAAATTTTGTGTACGAAGGCAATAGTCTGAGCGTCGTTTTGAGTGAATTGTTGCCCTTGCTCCGTCAATCGCTAAATTGGTTCGAGGGTTTAGGAGGGAGAGGATTAATGTCTGAGGTTAGGTCTAGTGACCTCGAGACTGGGCTATCATCCAGTGGTGGCCCGGCTGAAGGAGATACAGCCGTCTCTGGCCCTCGAGAGGTTAGGGCTTTTTATGCCCTTAGGGAAATTTGTGGTCTGGATGACGAGACCGTGAATAGATTTAAGGATAGGTTTCAATTTCCGTCTAGGGTTCGTGTTCGTCGACCCAGGGAAGAAGATAGGGCTTGTCACTTCTTTCCAGGCGAAATATGCTTTTACGAGTCAGCCTTCACCTGTGGGCTTAGGTTCCCCGTCCACCCGTTCCTGATGGAACTTTTAGATCATTTTGGTATAGCCCCTGGACAGCTCATGCCAAACTCGTGGAGGATCGTCATCAACTGTATGCAAATATGGTTGGCCTCCAACGGGGATATGATCAGGATAGGTGAGCTCACCTACCTGTATCGTTTGAAAGAGTCTAAGGAGTGGGGGTATTATGAATTAGTCCCTTGGGAGAGAAAGATTAGGATCGTCAAGGGATTGCCCTCGTCATTCAGGTATTGGAAGTCGCGCTTTTTCTTTGTGTCTGGGGACGACTTCGAGACCCAATCTAGCAGTGATTGGGGTGATATCCCGAGGTTGCTCCGTCGGTGGGGAACCCCGACCTTAGGTGCGTCAGTATTTCTCCCCGTTGTTTCAATCTTGCCAATTTTGAAGTTCTGGTCTTGCTGACTTCTTTGTTTCTTCGTTTGGTATAGTTAAGAGACGGCCTGGGCTAAAGAGACGATATAAGGAACGCATAGAGACCGCCATCGGGTACACTGAGACGATTGAGAGCTGGGACGAACTGGTTGACCCCAGGTCTCTTGCATTTTACAACCTTGGTCCTGACCCATCTCCTTTCGTTCTTCGTCAGCTTGGCATTGAAGGCAAAAAGAGTAAGTTTCAACTTCGTCAATGCTGATTCTTCTTATGTATACTTAAGCAAATTTTTGACACACTTTCTTCTTGCAGAGATGACGACAAAATTCAACAAGGACATGTATGCAAAGATGAGGTCAAAGAAGGACGAACCCCTGTCCAATCTGGGAAAGAAGACTGTGCGAGTCACCGGGAAGGGTCCTGCCTCCATCCCGCTCAGCATCGTTCCTTCCATAGCTTCTGAGACGACGAGGACTGCCTCCCCGACTGTTTCAATAGAAGAGATTCCTACTCCCGGCTCCAAAAGGCCGCATGTGTCTGGCAAAGGGAAGGAGAAGACGGGTACTCGTTCATCCACAATATGGGATGACGAGTCTCTGGCCGTAGAAAGGGCTCACGAGGTCGTTACTTCATCGGACTTGAAGGCTCTCTCTGACCTATCCTTAAACGATGTGATCTCTCGTCACGTCCACAAACTTGTCCAGGTGTGGGGTTCTTCTCTCTTTATCATCATTTTTTTTTTTTTTTTTTTTTATAGACGACCTCATAATTCCCTCCAGGTATTGGGAGAGAGTCTCCATATCACTGCTGAGTACCTCACTCAAGGGGCCAAGGTGGCGTCTTTGGCAACCCGGATGGAGGCTTTGGAGAAGGAGAACTCTGACCTGAGGACGAACCTGATCACTTCCATGGACGAGGCAACGACGTTGAAGGAGAAGGTCAAGGTGTTGGAGGACGACCTCAGAGTTGAGCGCGGGTTGACTCTCGAGAAGGACGAGCAGCTTCTGGCAGCCAAGGAGAAACTGGTGACCATCGCTACTCGATCTGTGGAGGCTTTCTAGACCACTGACGAGTACAACACCGTGCTCTTCAGTTGGTATTTTAAAGGTTTTGAGCTTCTCCGGAGGTACATGATCAAGCATCCTTCTGGAGTCAACCTGGAGAGCCTGGATTTGGAGGAAGTGGACAAGGAGATGGCTCTAGAGGAGGCGGCTTCGTCTTCTGATCCTGGTGATGATGCTCCCGATGATGCTCCCGAGCCTGTTGCTGACGTGCCGGCCAGTGAAGGCACAGCTGATGCTTGACTCTTCATACTTAGAAAAATTTTTTGTTTTATTGTGGGTGCCCGTCCTGTTTTGGGCTTTTCTTCTTAATGTTCTGGCTGATTTACATCCGTCTGTACTTTTTGTGCTTTGTTAATTAGTTGTTGATTTAATGCACTGTGCTCTTCCATCAACTGACTTCTGCCATTTGACTTATGTCCGTCCAGGCGGACTCTTGTCACTTGGTCTTTTAACCTCATTATTATGGTCGTCAGTAACTTACATCCGTCAAAGCGGAATCTTGTTACTGTCTTTTAACCATAGTATTATGGTCGTCGGTAACTTACATCCGTCAAGGCGGAATCTTGTTACTTAGTCTTTTAACCATAGTATTATGGTCGTCGGTAACTTACATCCGTCAAGGCGGAATCTTGTTACTTAGTCTTTTAACCATAGTATTATGGTCGTTGGTAACTTACATCCGTCAAGGCGGAATCTTGTTACTTAGTCTTTTAACCATAGTATTATGGTCGTCGGTAACTTACATCCGTCAAGGCGGAATCTTGTTACTCAGTGATTTATAGGCCTCATGGTCGACCTGTACTGCCTGCGCAAAAACATTGAAGGAATAATACTTTTATTAACTTCAGTAACGAGTGCATTCGTGTATTACATTTACTCATGGTATTTCTTTAAATGCTCAATGTTCCAAGGACGAGGGAGCTTTCGTCCGTCCATAGTTTCCAGATGGTAACTCCCTTGCCTAGAGTAGTGAACGACGCGATATGGCCCTTCCCATGTAGGGCCTAGCTTCCCTTGAGTAGGGTCTTTAGTAGCTATAGTGATTTTGCGAAGGACGAGGTCCCCTATGGCCAGACGCCTGAGTTTGACCCTCTTATTGTAATACTCGGCCATTTTCTTTTGATACTTTGTCATTCTACTGGACGCATTGTCTCTTACTTCATCCAAGCAATCCAGGTTGAACCGCAGTCCCTCGTCATTGAGTCCCTCTCTGAAAGCTCCTCGCCTGATGCTTGTTACTCCAACTTCTACTGGGATCACTGCTTCTGAGCCGTAGGTAAGCCTGAAGGGTGTCTCTCCTGTCGGGGTTCTGGCTGTAGTCCTGTATGCCCACAAGACACTAGGCAGTTCTTCTGACCAGGCACCTTTTGCTTCGTCCAGCTTGGTTTTGATTATCTTGAGCAACGTCCTGTTTGTTACTTCCGTCTGTCCATTTGCCTAGGGGTGTCCCGGGGATGAGAATTGATTCTTGATCCCGAGGTCCGAGCAGAACTCTCTGAAGCCTTGGCTGTCGAACTGCTTCCCATTATCAGATATGATCGTCAAAGGGATCCCGAACCTGCAGATTATGTTTTTCCACACGAAGCTCTGGATCCGAGCCTCAGTGATGGTTGCTAGGGCCTCTGCTTCAACCCATTTTGTGAAATAGTCAATAGCAACTAGAAGGAATTTTACCTGACCTTTACCTTGGGGCAGAGGACCGACGATGTCGATTCCCCATTGCGCGAATGGCCATGGGGAGGATATGGTCGTCATCTTCTCTGCTGGAAGCCGTTGTACATTCCCGTACCGCTGGCATCTGTCGCATCTTCTGATGAGGTCAGCAGCATCCCCCTGCATGGTTGGCCAAAAGTACCCCGCTCTTATCACCTTGTTTACTAGGGATCTGGGGCCGGCATGGTCGCCACAGACTCCTCCGTGTACTTCTTCTAGGATGTATTTGGCCTCGTCCTCGTCGACGCACTTTAGGTAAAGCATAGAGAAGCCTCTCTTGTACAAGACGTCATTTAGGATCGTGAACCTGGCCGCTCTCTTTTTGACATTTCTGGCTTCGTCAGTATTCTGAGGTAAGTGTCCGTCTCGGAGGAAAGATATTAAGGGCGTCATCCAGGTGTTTGTGCTTTGGGTGGTGAGCACTGCCACCTCTTCAATACTTGGGTATTTCTGAATTTCTATTGCCACGTCTGTGCTCGTCATTCCTGCTTCTGACGACGCTAGTTTCGACACTTCGTCAGCTTCAATATTCTGGTTTCTTGGTATCTGGACGAAATCCACTGTGTCGAACTCCTGAGTTAGTTGCCTCGTCAGTTTAAGGTATTTCTGCATCCTTTCCTCCTTTGCCTCGTACTCTCCACTGATCTGTCCGATTACCAGCTTTGAATCACTCTGGACCAGCAAATTTTTGGCACCAAGAGCTTTTCCAAGCCTCAAGCCCGTCAATATTCCTTCATATTCGGCTTCGTTATTGGTGGCTGGGAATTCCAGTTGAACTCCATATTTCATCACTTCTCCGTCGGGGGTAGTTATGACGACCCCTACTCCCCCCCTCTTTTGGGCTGACGAACCATCTGTCTGTATTGTCCATTTATCAACTTCGTCTGTAGTTCCTTCTTCGTCTGGAAGAGTGAATTCAGCGATGAAGTCAGCCAGAGCTTGTGCCTTGATGGCTGCTCTTGGATGGTACTCGATGTCAAATTGGCTGAGTTCGATTGCCCATTGGACCATTCTCCCTGCTGCTTCTGGTTTGTTCATTGATTTCTTAATTGGCTGATCCGTCATCACAAGGATAGGATTTGACTGGAAATACGGCCTGAGCTTGCGCGAGGCTACTATAAGCGTAAACGCAATCTTTTCGATCCTTGGATACCTGAACTCAGCTCCTTGAAAGGCTTGACTGACGTAGTACACTGGGAGTTGCTTCTTGCCTTCTTCTCTAATCAAGGCTGCGCTTACTGCCGAGGCTGACACCGCCAGGTACAAGTATAGGTTCTCCCCTCCTTTGGACGGGCTCAGGAGAGGCGGACTGCTCAGATATCGCTTCAGCTCTTGGAACGCTGCTTCGCATTCGTCGGTCCAAGCAAAAGCCTGCTTGAGGGTTTTGAAAAAGGGCAGGCATTTGTCTGTGGCCCTAGAGACGAACCTATTTAGAGCTGCTATTCTTCCTGTAAGTTTTTGTACATCCTTGACGGTCTTGGGTGGTGCCATGTCAATGATAGCTTGTACTTTTTCTGGATTGGCTTCTATTCCTCTCTGGGACACCATGAATTCCAAGAATTTTCCCGAGGCTACCCCAAAAACACATTTGTTTGGATTCAACTTCATCTGGTGTTTTCTCAGGGTTGCGAAAGTCTCCTCCAGGTCGTCCAGATGGGCGAGCTCTTCCTTACTCTTGACGAGCATATCGTCTACGTATACCTCCATGTTTCTGCCAATTTGTTGGTTGAACATTTTGTTTACCATCCTCTGATATGTAGCTCCAGCATTTTTCAACCCAAAAGGCATCACCTTGTAACAATAGAGTCCCTGGCTGGTGATGAAGGCGGTCTTCTCCTGGTCTTCTTCAGCCATCTTTATTTGGTTGTACCCTGAAAAGGCGTCCATGAACGTCAGCAACTTATGTCCAGCGGTAGAGTCCACGAGCTGGTCTATCCTTGGTAGAGGGAAGCTGTCCTTTGGGCATGCTTTATTCAGGTCGGTGAAGTCTACACACATTCTCCACTTTCCATTTGGTTTTTTTACCAGGACGACGTTGGCGAGCCATTCTGGGTAGTATACCTCCCGGATGAATCCAGTCGTCAAGAGTTTGGTTACCTCCTCTGCTACTGCCTGATCTCGCTCTGGGGCGAAAGTTCTTCGTCGTTGCTGAACGGGCTTCCTGTTGGGGTCCACATTCAGTCTATGCTGGATGATCTCTGGAGATATGCCTGGCATGTCCTCGTGACTCCATGCAAAGACATCTAGATTCCCTTTAAGGAACTTTATGAGTCTCGCTCTCATCTCAGGGCTTAGCGTCGTCCCTATCCTGGTTGTCCTGTCCGCATTTCCTTCTACCAATTCCACTACTTCCAGGGTCTCCACTCCGTCTTCCTCTTTTTCTTCTATCGTCCACGTGTGGTTCTCCTTTCTTGCAGTACGGCCTGGTAGCACTCCCTTGCCAGGACCTGATCACCCTTCACTTCACCCACATCATCGTCTGTTGGGAATTTCACCTTCAAACAGTAAGTTGACGTTGCCGCCTTCCACTTGTTTAGGGTAGGCCTCCCAATGATGACATTGTAGGACTAGGGGCAATCTACAACCAGGAAATCTACTTGTTTGGTCAGCTGCAATGGATAGGTCCCTGCTGTCACCGTCAGAGTCACTATACCCCTAGGGTAGACCCTGTCTCCACTGAAACTGACAAGCGGAGAGTCGAATGGACGGAGCCTTTTTGGATCTAACTTCAACTGCTGGAAGGCTGGGAGGTAGATGATATCCGCTGAGCTCCCGTTATCAACAAGGATCCTTCTGGTAGTGAACCCTTCTATATTCAGCACTATGACCAGGGGATCGTTGTGAGGCTGCTTCACTCCCCTGGTGTCTCCTTCATTAAAGGACATATCTTGGTATGTTCGTCGGTACTTGGACAAAGGAATGGCGTGGACGCTGTTTACCTGTCTGTGGTATGCTTTTCTAAGTGATCTGAATGACCCTCCTGAGAATGGTCCTCCCGTGATCGTGTTTATCTCCCCGATCACTTTGCGTGGAGGTTGGGACGTATGGTCGTCATCCCGAGTGAAGGATTCATTTTGGGTCCTGTTGTCGTCTCTGAACTTGCTATATTCTCCTTTCTTTACATATTTCTGCAACTTTCCTTTCCGTATTAACTCCTCTATTTGTTCCTTCAGGTCTCTGCAATCTTCTGTGTTGTGGCCGTGGTCTCTGTGGAACCGGTAATACTTGTTCTTGTCACGTACGTTGGGGGACGAGTGTAATGGCCTGGGCCATTTGAGATAATGCTCGTCCTTGATCTGCGTGAAAATCTTGTCAACAGGCATAACCAAAGGAGTAAATTTTACCTGACGAGGATTTTTTTTCATCTCTCCTTCTATTCCCGTCACTGTTCTGACGTTCTGGTCTGTCTCTCTTTTGCCCTCTGCGGTCGTCTTCCCTCTTGGACTTGTCTCCTAACCTCTCGGTATCTTTTATGGCAGCTAGAGCGTCTTCCGCGTTCATGTATTTTTGGGCCTTCAGGAGCATCTCAGCCATTGTCTTCGGGGGGTTTTTGGCAAGAGAGGCTACAAGGTCTCTGGATTTCAACCCTGCCTTGAAGGTCGTCAGTTGCACCTTGTCATCAGCTTTGTCCACCTCCAGAGTTTCCCGGGTGAATCGCTTGACATATGACCTCAGAGTCTCCTTCTCTCCCTGTCTTATGGTGAGTAAGTAATCTACTGGTCTCCTTGGGCGTTGTCCCCCTATGAAGTGACGCAGGAAAGCACTACTTAGCTGATCGAAGTTATCTATGGACGAGTTTGGCAACTTAGTAAACCACTCTCTTGCAGCTCCTTTGAGAGTCGTAGGGAAGGAACGACACAATATCTCGTCAGGTGGTTGTTGAAGGTCCAGTGTCGTCTTAAAGGTATTAAGATGATCCTGAGGGTCCTTGAGTCCGTCGAATGGTTCTAATTGAGGCAGGCGAAACTTTGACGGCACGGGGCAATCAAGTACCGCTGCAGTGAACGGCGAATCTGTAGCCCTTACCATCTTGTCTACACTCTGGTCTGTCTTTTCCTTGATAGCGCTCCTTAGTTCGTCCATCTCTTTCCTCATTTCCCGAAGAAGATCTGAGTTCTGTTCGTCCGGAGTAGTTGGTCTCCGGGGGGTTTCCCTCTATTGGCTATCCCCCTCTCCCTCTGTGTTACCCTTGGACCGGTTTTCTTCCTGTTGAGCTTGTTGAACCTGCTGGAGCCGCAGCTTCATTTCCTGGTTCTGCCTGGTGAGTTCCTCAATGGTGGCTGCCAGGGCTTGAACTTGCTGGGCCAAGGTCATTGAATCTGGGTTGGATTCCATCTGGATATGGTGAATTGATGGAAACTACGTTTTCAAATGTAAATCTGAAAACTCGTTCCCACAGACGGCGCCAAACTGATGGAACACAAATCCGTCAGTGAGTGAGCAGATGGAATCACTCGTGGAATGTGAAGGTTTGCTCGACGAGGGACACCGGTGTGGCGCCTGCCACAAAGTCTCTGATGCCAAAGTTAGGATCACAATTAAACACAGTAAAAGAGTAAAAGCTAGTTTCAGAGTATTTTTGCATATATATTCTTCTGTTGGTTGTGTGAAAGTTTTATACCTGAGGCCTTAGTAACGCACCTGGTCAGTAATGAGACTTTTAAGAGGCCCTCCAACGGTCTGCTTGGTCGATTTGGTAACTGCTCGGATCATTGATTGACTGCATTGAATAACTTCCTGCCTTCGTCAGTGATGATGGCTTTCTTCGTTGTTTCTGATTACCTCGTCATGGATGATTCTCTCGTCATTAATGTTATCTTCGTCAGCGGGATGTAGAGTCGTCATTCCCGTCACGCTACTCACATCAAATTATCAACACTTGTGGGTGGTGATGGCTAGTGGTGGCTTTAAACAATTAACAATTAACACTAAACTTGCTTGACAACTAAGTTATCTATACTACTATTTAAGGGGATTTCTCGGTTTAAAATCCTTCTTTTTTTTTTTCAAAAATGCCCCTACACTTCTATGTTTAAATAGAGACAAAACTAAAGGACAATCCTGTAAAAATACAACACTAAGCCCAATGTTTTCATTTTTTTTTTAAAGAAAAATTATAACACTAAACTAACCAAAAAAAAAGTCTCATCACATGCCCAAAGCGCATGTGATGAAGCTAGTTTTTATTACTCAAAAGGCCCGGGTGAATTCATAAAGAGTTTTTTTTTTTTTTTTTTTTTTTTTTTTTTAAGATTGTTACAATATATTGCTAACTCCATATATAACTCGAATATTTTCCTCCTAGACCCCAAGCATTTTATGCATGAGGAGGTGTCAATTAAACTATAAAACTCTTGGCAAGAGAGCTTCCATATGTGTTGCCAAAATACAAAGCACACCTTATCTTAAATCTACTATTTATAAAAAAAGATTATCCGACTTTGAGTTAAGGAACAAATATGGCTAGTTGAAGGAAAGTAGGAACTTGATTAACTCTTTCACTGGGTCCGGCCTTTATACTCAGGGTCTAAGGCCCCCAATTTTTAACGGTTCTATCTCCTTTTATAAAAAGGGCCCATCCCATTATAAAAAAGTCCAAATTTGTAGAGTGATGTTAAGAATATTACAAATTTTATTATATATAAAAAATGATAATTGCTGGTTCAAAAAATAAAAAAGAATTGTGCACTATTTTTCTCACTTCTAAAAAGGCCTTCAAAATATTAAACCAATAAAAACTCAACCTAATTGAAAACAAGGGAGAAGAGTATTTTGAGGCTTTAATTTTGGTAAATCAATATCCTATATAGTATATTATTAACATTAGCCACTTAATCTCTCATATAATAACGCACAACATACAATCTATATCTCTTTCTTAACATCAAAATCAAAATTTATAATGATATATCAAGATAAAGTGAACCTCCTTTCCAAAAGAATAATAAATTTGCATTTTCTTTTGGTTAAATTTTATGAACCACTATGACAATTAAGTAGGTCATGTGACCAAATATTCACGTAATAATTTATTTAAGTTGCCATGTAGTGGGGGTGAAGGAACTCCAAACTTTGTCCATTTAAGATCTACCATACTCAGATCTAGCAAAATTGAACCTGGAACAATTAACCTACCTGATCTTAAAGGAAAAAATTTTGGATTTGAACCCAAGATTTTGGACTTGTGCGAAAAAATTTGATAGAAAGAGAATTACAATTGACTTTCTAAGTTCTTATTAATGGCACAACTCTTTATCATTTCTATGACTATGGTTACTTCTAAATCGACTATAATTATATGGATTTAAATGTAATATTAATTTATTTATAGAATAGTCATAGTTATAAAACCAAAACCCACCAAAAAAACCATCGTAAGCCAATACCCAACTTAGATCTTCGCGTCATAAGTTGTAATCCACAAAAACAAAACAAAACAAAACCTAGCCCATCTCTTCACTAGAAAACCCATCAATTCAAATAAATTTCATCAAATCCCATCATCATCATCATCATCACACAGAGAGAGAGAGAGAGAGAGAGAGTTTTTGATGAGACAATTCACTATTAGCGCTATTAGCGGGACTCAGTACCCATTTGGATTGAGCTTATCAATGTCTACGTCTGCGTTTTTTTTTTTTTAAGTGCATTTCTGTGGCTGGTGGCTTTTCCAGTGGGTCCCATGCACTATTCATGGGACCCATAAACCTCTTTTTCTTACAAAACTTTCATTAAAAATGGGTCTCACGACACTATTCACTAATTTAAAAATTATTTTGTTATAGTGTTTTCATTTTTCAGCAAAATAAGTGGTGGGTCCGTTTGGATATAGCTAAAAACTAAAAACTGAAAATACTATAGCAAAATAATTTTTAAATGTGTGAATAGTACCATAGGACCTATTTTTAATGAAAAAATTGCTGAAAAGTGAGGTTTGTGGGTCTGTGAACAGTGCACGGGACTCACTGATGTGCATTATTCACATCCTAAAGTCAACAATCACGGCTTGAAAAAAAAAAAAAAACGCAGACTCAGAAAACGTTAAATCCAAACACTACCTTAGTGTCCGTTTGACAAAAATTATTTTTGCCAACTTATTTTACTATTCATCTTATTTTTGCTACTATTTATGGGTCCTATTGAACTATTTGATATTATTCACGAGTCATGTTGTACTATTTCAGTTAATTTTTACCTTTACCTACAGTACTTTCAGCAAAAAGATTTCAATTTCAACAAAATAAGCTGATCCCAAATTGACCCTCACAAAGTTGGTTTTTATTTTTATTTTTTTTAACAAAAATGTCACTGCATCTATTTCCCTTAAAAAAGAATATGAGCAAAAGGTGTTTTTGTTTTTAGTAATTAAACCCACTTTTTAAGATATTGAAAATGAAAAGTAAGAACAAATTTTCAAATGAAACCAATTTTTTAATGGTGGGTCTCAACAAAAAATGAAAATGAATACAAAATGTAGGGATAATAGGTCTAGTAGTATGTATTGGGCTGTGGGCCCGGTCTGAGGATGCCTAGAAGTCTGACGACGGGTAAATGTTGTTATGGAGGTCGGCATTAATGAATAAAGGAAGGGATTTGGCCATGAGGTCAAAAGGTGTGGTTTGCCATCTAGAACAACATTTTAGGAGATTCTATTGATAAGGATGTACATCATAGAAGCATGGGACAAAGGGGAGCTATGAAATATCTAAGAGAAAGCTGCTACCACCACATTGAATGCTTTGTAGCTAACTCTCTGACTGTATTAATGAGGAAGTGATACTTGAAGAATAATTTTCAGCCTTACAGCTACTCCCAAAGACTTTAGAAAGGTGCTGATGGGACAAGGATTAACACCAGTGATCTGATCTACACAAAGAAGGTGGAGATGAAAGAAGTGAGGTAGTATAAAAGAGAAAGAATGCACTGAGAATAGGAATCGGGGAAGAAAGAGAAAAACATTGTAAGAACAAGAACATAACTTGTAACCAAATTCAAAAGAGATATATAAAAGAACTGATCTCTTCGAATTGTGTTGAGAACAATTTTCTTTATATTAAATTAGTTTATCTTTGCTTTCTCGTCATCTAGGCCAATTATAATTGTTATCTAATTTAGAGCCTAGTTTTCTAATTCACTCTTTACAAATTCATTGTATTGGGCTTTTTGGGTCTAAATCCTTTTAACCCTTTGGGCTTAGGAACCAAACTCTATCCTTACGCACAAAAAATACCTATTTTATTTCTCAAACCAAATATCCTCTAAGAATTTTCGTCTCATTCAACTTTTATTATTTTGCATTTGAAAATATACTAGTCCACACGAACATGATTGGGTCGCCCAGCCGGATTGACCGGACCTGTATTTATACAATACGTTTAGGATCACCGTTTCTGACCTGAACCCAATTGGATCCGACCCGTTTGCCTGCCAGGACTGACTCATAGGAGCACTAAACGCACCGCATTAGGAAGCCGTTGACTTTGACGGATGTTCCGAGCCAGAGCTTTGAAATAAGGTGGAAATTTCGCAGGCGAAGAAGAACACCTCCATTTCGCGAAGAACATTGAGAATTTGAGAGAGAGAGAGAGAGAGAGAGAGAGAGAGATGTCTTTGAAGGCTTCGAGCTCATCGAATCCGATGTTGCCGATATCCGATCCTCCCGGAGACGAAGACAGAGACAAACCTCTCAGAGGCGAAGAGAAGCTTTTCAAAGGTTCTGCCATGACCAAACGAGGAGCCTATGCGGCAATCTCGTACATGTCTTGCGCAGGTAAAAATTATCAGTACGATCTTGATAATTATTATTACATTTGTATGTCTTTTTCAATTGTCAATTTATAGTATTACGGTTCTTCAAAATGTGATTTTAGATTTTGCTTGTTTACGAAATTTCTATGTTGGCTTATAACTGTATTTAATTTTGTCTCTAATTTGGCTGCCCTTTTGTCCATCTGAATCTGCGTTAAGATAGAGTTGGATGTGCGAAATTCTGTGAGAAATTGCACTTCCACATGTCATGTTGAGTATCCATGATTGGGCACTTGGGTTTAGTTTATGCTATATTTTCATATGCTTGAATTCACCTGGCCTTGTCAAGTACCATTAGGCATACAACATCAACAACAACAACAACGTCACAACGAGTATTTGTAGTGGATCCTTTCATATTAGAGTGACTAAATTTTATGCTGGCCGTCAACTTATGGCAACCCACCTCCTTTTCCCGGGCTTGGGACCGGTTGTGAATAAAATATATGACAATAAGCACAAACATAGGTGGAATTCTTTGGAATATGGGAGAAAATAAAATTTTCTAAAATAGCGTTCAAGGTTCTCATTTCCATTTGGTACTCACATTGTGGGTATTACTTGGTTGTTCTCTAACTGCTATTAATCTATGAGTAGTACTGGCAGCCCATATCTTCTCATTTGATCAACATCCGTGGGTCAATGGCGTAATCAACATCACATTAGTTATTGTGTTCATGATGCTGATTTTTCACACTCAAATCACAAATAATGATCCTTTTCATTATTCCCTTTCTTGTGTTGGAAGCTATGTGTGCTTGTGTTACTCAATTGACATACTGCCATTGAGAGATAAGCTGATGCAAGCTAAGTAGGATGGTTGTTTAGGCTTGTTTGATGAATAAGAATGTGAGTTTCTTAGAGGAACTTATAGGTGGATAGCACCTCTGCAAAGAACACTCAGTTCTCTACAATGGCACTCAAGGCTAAGTATTTTCATTAACAAACAAAACTGGTTACAAAGTATCTACAGCGTGGTACTTATACCGGCTGTTTGGTATTGGCAGCCTTCTAGATGGTTGACAAGTTTCTAAATCCTATTGGCCAATGTTTAAGCAATCATCTAACTAACTAACTAACTAACTAACTAACTAACTAATTAGTTACAAGAGGTTTAGGATGTAGCTACTTGAAATTCCCTGCATCATAAGCCCGGCTTATTTGTTCTCAGCTGAGATTTTGCTGCATATTTCCTTGAATACATTTCCCCACAAGCATCACACACTCCTTGTGTTCCGTTGTTGTGCACATGGAAACTCCTTTGAAAGTGTTGTTTTGAGTTTTTTAAAAAAGTTTCCCACCTCAACTCGCTGCACTTGGTGCTTCAAAACCTTTCTTAAAAGTTTCTGAAGTATTTAGCACCAGAAATTAACATAGAATGCTTCCTGAGAGTATGTCTCATGGAAAATTTATCAATATTCATAATAATAGTTGTCTAGAATTTTGTTTCCACTGGCTACATTTGTAACTAGCTTTGTCCTACCAATTTAGCCTCAAAATCTGGATTGCACATGATCCATGAGTCTATACGTTATGCTTAGTCAGTCATCCTTGACACCACGTAATATCATAATCTTTAATACTATATTTATCCAAATAATAAAACGATTGACAACTTACTAAGGAAATGTCAATTAATTATAGTGCACCTGTATTGAGAATTTACAGAGAGAATTCTTATGAAGTGGTTTAGGTCAGAAGCCCAAGTTCCACTTGGTGAACTAGAGTCAGATGTGTGCACCTATTGAGGATGGGGGTCTAGGTATCCAAAATTTGAGAAGATTTAATTAAGCTCTATTAGGGAAGTGACTGGGGAGATATGGTACTGAGATAGAGCTACTTTGGAGGAGGCTGATAGGGTCAAGTATGGGAGTTCATGAGGAGGTTGGTGTACTAAAGTGGTGCTGGGTCCCTTCAGTGTTAGTGTTTGGAATTCTATAAGACAGGAGTGGGTGACTTTTTCTTGGTATCTTCAGTATGAGGTGGGAGATAGAACTAGAGTGAAGTTTTGGCATGATTTGTGGTGTGATGATTGTTCGCTAAAGGCCTAGGCCTAACTGGAATTATTTGGAATCAGTTGTTATAGGGACTCCTCTTTTGTGAATATTACGTAATTCTATAATGGTGTTCTTCACTAGGATCTACATTTCTCACGTTCAGTGTAGAATGGAGAGTCGGAGCCTTCATCGATTTTTTGTGGATCTCTTTATTCTACTTCTTTGAGGGGGAGCGAGGAAGACAAACTTTGATGGAAGCTAGCAAGGGTAAACTTATCACCAAAAAAGAAAAATAAGAAGAAGAAGAAGAAGAAGAAGGAAGAAGCTAGTGAAGGGTTGGGGCTTTGAAGTTAAAGGGTACTACTACCAGTATGTATTTTCCTTGGAAAATTATTTGGAGATCAGAGGTATTACCTAGAGTCACTCTTTTTTCGTGGACTGCTGCTTTAGGGAGGATTTTGATTATTGATAATTTACAGAAGAGACCAATTATTGTGTTAGATTGATATTATGTGTAAATGTAGTGGGGGGACTGTGGACCATTCACTTCTTCACTGCCTTATAGCTGTTGAGTTGTGAAATATGGTATTTAAATTGTTTGGTGTCCAATGGGTTATGCCGCAGTGAGTTCTGGATATGCTAGCTTTTTGATAGGGTCAGTTTGACCATCATCAGAACATCACCATTTGAAATGTAGTGCCACATTGTTTAATGTAGTATATTTGGCAGGAACAAAATTTTACAAGTTTTGAGGGCTGTGAGCAGACTACTCAAAATTTTAAGTTGTTTTTCTTTAAATATTTGTTTGTTTGTATTCTAGCTTTGGGCTCATTTTCTTTTACTTCTGTTTTAGATCTGATTGATCATTGTGACTTAAGAGCTTGATTGTGTTGTACCCACAGTATACCCTGTGTACTTGGGTTACTTTTTTATTATTATTAAAGTTAAGTTACTTATCTCAAGAGTAGCATCAAAGGAGCATAGATTGGATGCATTCATTCACTCAAATAAAGATTTGAGTAGAATAAGCTTAAGTTCGTGCGCTGATGCTTCATTCTTGTTCATTTACTGTTTAGATTTGTATACTGCATACACATCCTGAGTTTGTGGTCTATTTTTTGATTTCAATAAAAGTGTTACTCTTATAAAAATAAAAATTAAAGTGCACTCATATATGTTGGTTTCCCACTCATGTAAGAAGAGTCTTGAGTCCCTTTCAATTATATTTGATGAGAGAGAGAGAGAGAGCTTTTAGTTTGGAGTAAGAAGAGCCTGGAGTCCCTGTTCAGTTATACTTGGTGAAGGAAATTTGGATGTATGGAAAAGCCATTAGGTGTAATCCTCTAGTAATAGATTTTGCTTATTTTAATAATATGATATCATGAATATATCCAGCATTGAAAATTTTCTGAGACCCGTCTAATGTTACACTTGACTTTTAATTTTCTTCCCATGTGCTCTGCAGTGCTCTTGATATTGTTCAACAAAGCTGCTCTTTCATCCTATAGCTTCCCGTCTGCAAATGTCATCACACTCTTTCAGGTATATTCGTTTTCTTGCAATCATTAGTCTTTCTTTATTTATTGCATGGGTATGAGTAATGAAAAGGAACATTGTTTCTGAAGTTTCCTAAGTCTTACAAGCCTTTTTTTCTTTTGGAATAAATTTTTAATTTTATTTCTTTATGGACTTCATACTTAATAAACTCTGTCATGTACTCTGAGTGTTTAGGCTACTAGTTTGTTTAGACATCCCACTAGTTTGCTTATCTTGAGTCATTGAGCCACTATTCGAAATCTTGCCTTATAGAATGATGCAGTCCTCAAAATTTTTCATGGTTCGTCATCTTCTCTGCCAACTTTGATTCCCTCCATTCCCTCCAAAATTTTATGTAAAACTTTTATGCTCACCTGACTAATTAATGCGCTGATTTGCACTGCCAATGCTGCAAGTCTGGGCTATAATAAAAACTTTGAAGCTCGAGTATTGATACGTTTTTACTCCATTTGTTCTGTTTCTGGTTGTTATCAGTATGCTTTCTTTCCTCTCCCCCCACCCCCCCAAAAAAATGTTATCTGCTTTATGCTTCTGTGCTTTCAAATTTACTGGCTTGGCCTTTCAGTTGAATGCCAATGGAAGAATTTTTTATTCATGATATGTTCATGTTGTTTTCACTGCAGATGATATGTTCATGTTGTTTTCTCTATGTAATGAGACACTTGAAGATGATTTCTTTTACGGTAGGTGAATCTTTGACTGTATCTGATAATGTCACAACACTTGTACCTTTGAAGACATTGAGGCACACTCTTCCTCTTGCAGGAGCCTATTTGCTTTACATGGTAAGTATTTTGCAATGTTGAAGACATTCCTCTTGGGTACATTAGAAGTACAGCATTTGTCAATTGTTATTAATGTCTATTATTCCTCAATTTCTACTTGAAAGCTAGCCACTATGGAGTCTGTACGTGGAGTAAATGTTCCCATGTACACCACCCTCAGGCGGACTACTGTGGTATTTACAATGGTTGTGGAGTATATTCTAGCTGGGCAGAAGTACACATCTTCTATTGTTGGAAGGTAAATAGCTGTTTTGTACAGCTGTTTTCAATTATTGTTGGTAATTAAAAGATGAGTTGTAGCTGCTGTTTTGAGTACAAATCATGCGTTAATGTCTTTGTGAAGGCTTCGTCACAATTATTTAACTGCATAACCCACTTTACTTGATTATCAAGGGTAGCCTAGCATAATCTGTAAATATTCTGTTGGAATTATATGCTATTAAAATATTTAATTAAAGATCAGGTAAAATGCTAAATTTGAAGATGACTAAAGAAAGACATGATCAGGAGATGAGATGACCGGTTCCACATTCAATTTATTAACATCCTCTTGTTAAATGATGGTTCAAAGTTAGTGGGGCATAAAATAAATAAAAAATATATAAAACCATTTTTTTTATATGGTTTAAAAATATATATATATATATATATATTTATATAAAACCAATAGAATTGTGAAATGTTAGATAAAAAAGAAAGTATTTGGGCAAGCAAATATTACTCTGTCATTATCACCCACTGAAGTGTTAAGCACTCCAGTGTGTGATAATGATAGAATGTGGAGTTTAAGATTTTATAGGGAATTTAATGATTGGGAGTTAGCGGCTTCATATTCTCTTCTTCATTTCATCCAAACCCGAATTCCTAGGGGTGAAGGGTGTGACAAGCTTTGTTGGGGGTCTTAATGGAAGTGAGAAGTTTGACATTCGGTCTTTTTATTGTAAGATTCGAAATGCAACTCCTTCCACTTTCCCTTGGAAGGGCATATGGAAAGTCAAGGTTCCTAAAAGGGTGGCATTTTTTATGTGGACAGTAGCTCATGGTCGGATTCTAACTTTGGATAACCTTATGCTTCGTGGTCGTCCTTTGGCGAATCGTTGTTGTATGTGCTGTTGTAATATGGAATCTGTGGATCACCTATTACTTTTTTGTCCGATAGCTCATTCTTTGTGGACGTATATGCTTCAGTTGTTTTGGATCGATTGGGTCATGCTAGGTTCAGTAGGGGACTTATTATTTTGTTGGCATCATTGGCTTGGGAAGCATAACTCCGATATTTGGAATTTGGTCCCCAGCTATTTAATGTGGACTATTTGGACTAAATGGAATCGGCGTTCTTTTGAGGATGAGGGGAAAACTGTGGTTCAATTATTAGACTTATGCCAACGGACCCTCTTTGATTGGTTTTGGTGTTGGGGTCTCTCAGATTGTTTTACCCTTATGGATTTCCTTTCGTCTATTAGAATAGCTTAGTGGCTGTTTGTGGCTGCTTGTGTCTTTTTGTTCACTATCGTGAACTCGTATTTTCTTGCTATTCCTTCTTTTTAATAATATTTTCTTCTTACTTATCAAAAAAAAAAAAAAACATTTATCATAGAGTGAGAAAGATGTTAGCTGCATTCCCATATCATGAGTGGTACCTGCACAGTTCATGATGCCAGAATTGGATCAGTCTTGTGCAGAGTGCAGACAAATTCTGTATGACCCCCCCCCCCCCCCCCCAACCTCTCTTCCACTTTCCCTTTTCTATCTGCTATTATTTGTATTCCAACTTTCCTCTGGCTAGACAGGTGTCAAATTTTGTGACCATGGCAGCATGGTGTTATATAAAATATTTGGTCACCTTGTGTTAGTAGACATTTACTAGAATTCCCAAGTTCCTAATTCCCTCATATAACTGAAAATTTAAGGGTGTTATCAGTGTTGCATTGATCGTTCTTGGTGCTTTCATTGCGGGAGCTCGGGACTTATCATTTGATGCCTATGGCTATGCTATTGTTTTCTTGTCCAACATCACTACAGCAATATATCTGGCAACCATAGCCCGTATTGGTAGTACTATAACCTTTCTCTCTCTCTCTCTTGGAAATCTTCAAATGGCATTTCTCTTCACAAGTGTAGCATCTTTCTTGAGTATTCACTATTATTTTCATTTTTTGCAGGGAAATCCAGTGGCCTGAATAGCTTTGGCCTTATGTGGTGCAATGGTAAGCTAATAGTTCCTAACCTGAATTTGCCATTTGTTTCAATTCTATCAGTGACACAAAATTATATTGCTTTTCAATAACAGGAATCTTGTGTGGACCGATTCTGCTGTTATGGACATTTATTCGGGGTGACTTAGAGATGACAATTAATTTCCCATATATGTTTTCTCCTGGGTTTTTGGTAATTTTTTCTCATCAGCAGAAGGTCTTCAATGTTATATATATAAACTTCATGCTAGGAAAACTATCTTAAGTCTCAATGTTTAATGTCGTAAGTGTTTTAAGATTTTACTATGGTTATTGTACATTCAATGTTTACACCAACATTAATCACTATGATACTTATTTGTGCTGTTTCCTTTTTGGTAGATTTTGACAATTTTGATGCATTATGTATTCTTTTTCTTTGGGCAGGCTGTGTTGTTTTGTTCATGTGTACTGGCGTTCTTCTTGAACTACAGTATATTTTTGAACACGACTCTCAATTCAGCACTGACCCAGACAATTTGTGGTAATCTGAAGGTTTGTTTACCAGCTTCCTTCTGCATCTTGCAATTAAACTGTTTTGCAGCTTAATGTATTAAGTGCTTTATGGTACTGTAACCTTCAGTGGTGCATTAGTAATTTTTAAACTGTTTGTACTGCCCAAGGCTGTCTTGGGAGGGTCCAACATATCAAATGTGTCAAAAGATTGTGAAGTATCTGATGATCTGACTCATACACGGCAATTTCACTTTGTACAGCTTTTATTGTTATGCTGTTAATATATATTACTTGACATACTTGTGGACATAATTTCTATTTATGTACAGCTTGTATTGTTTGCTTTTCTGAAATTTGCTGGTTTTTGGGTTCTCATAGGATCTTTTTACCATTGGGTTTGGCTGGATTCTTTTTGGTGGGCTTCCATTTGATATTGTGAGTGCCAATTATTCTCCTAATTAAAATGCCTTCATTCATATGCACATTATGATAAATATTTCATTGTTTCCCATAATTGCTTTTCTGATAGAATCTGATGTTCTGATGCGTTCTGTTTGCAGTTCAATGTTATTGGGCAACTTCTCGGTTTTATTGGCTCTGGTTTGTATGCCTACTATAAGCTCATTGGGAAGTAAATTCTTAACTGTTTCATGGCTATTTTTCTTCATTGGAGAAAATGAGTTGCTTTATTGTGTTCCTCCAATTCTGGTTTAATGATCAAGGGGTTCTTTGAAAGTGAGATATACTGGTATCAAGTCATATTTTGCTGATGGGTGGGTGTTGGAAAAGAAAAGCAATTTAGCGTATAGTGGCAACCCCTTTTGCTAATTTGATGTGTCTGAGTTTACACATTGTATATGATGATTCTCAATTAATCCTGCTTCCTGGGTCTTTTATTTTGATCCCCGTAACATCAAATTGGCAGAAAATTTTGAAGATTTAGGTGGTTAATATATGAGTCTGACTACAAATTGTACTAAATTCAATTAATTAGATGATACTTCCAGTATAATCAAATTTAATATTGTGTACCATCCAAGCTGGATTCATTTAATAATGTTCTTAACTTCCTATAACAGCATGCGTGGAATACAATACTTGGTCTAAGAACAATGAGAATATCAATTCTCTTATTGCCAAACTCAGAGATCAGCTTTCTATTTTGTTACAGGTTTGAGTTCATGTTTTCTTATCTAGGTTCGAGTCTTTGTCTAGCTGCCAAAATGCACTATGGTACTAAAAGAAGAACACCGGTCCATATGGGCTATGGCTCACACTCAACATTGTGGTTGAACTAATTCAGTTTTTTTTACTCGACTAATTGAAATCAACAACTATGACCAAAAAATTTTGAAAATAACAATGCCAAATTTGGCGACGGTTATCAACCTGGTGTCCTATTATTGAAGAAAAAAAAATGTTCTGGCATGTTTTTTTGCTTAATAATGTACTGGCTTAAAGCTTCATGCAAATTCCTTCCATTAACGATTAACCCTCAATGAAGGAATGGCGCATGGAGAATCAAGCTAAATTGATTTGATTGAACCCAATCGGTTTGTTGGAACGTACAATACAAATGGCAAATCATGAATATTTTAAATATAAGGCAAGGATTGGGTATGTGTTGAGTTATGTCCACATGACAATTATTTAACACGTGTCTAAATCTCGATAAGAGCATTGAACTCAAGCCAACTCTTTTATATATAATAGTTTATTTGTTTGTATTTATTAAAAGATATAGTTTTTAATAACTATTAACTCTATGTTAAAATGTGTGAAAAAAAATAAATAAAAAAGTAACTTATTTCCAAAGACCTAAAGTTAGATATTTGCACCCAAAAAAAATGTTGAGACAAAAATCAAAAAGCAAATAATCAGTAGAGTAGGTATAACTACCACCGCACACTTTTGATGTAATAGTCACTCCATAAGTATAAGTGTTTGTGGGGTGTGAGGGTAAGGGCCGGGGTTCAAATCTTTAGGAGGGAGTTTCTCACATACATATATACTTAAATTAAGTTAGAGTAGAATTTTTATCTTATATTAAAAAAAAAGTGTAGTATGTATAATTGATTAAATCTATTCATTTAATTTTTTTTTTCCGATTTCTTTTATTATCGAAAGTCCAACAATAACAGAATACTAAATGTTAAAATTGATCTAAAACAATAAAACCAACTTTTGCTACAACTATCCTCAGTATGAGATTGTGATAGTTTGTTAATTTTACATAGACTCATTACTTACCGTCTATTAGATGAAAAGTTGTAGCTTAATTTGTGGTCAAAGATTTTTATTTTTTATATTTTCATGGATTTATTCTACGTAAAAATAGTAAAGAAAGATCATATAACCTAGTTGACTAGAAATTAAGTTTTTTTTTTTTTTTTTTGAGAGTTTCAACCTATGACGTCCGCTCCTGATGATTGCTCTTTATCATCAGACCGAAATACCAATCAGTTTTTTGTGTAGGCGGAGATTGAACCCCAGATCTCTTATACAACCATCAGAGACTTTACCAGTTTAGCTAACTGAAACCCACACTGGAAATTAAGTTGACTAAGTTATGACACTGAAAAACTTTGAAAAAAAAAATTTCAGATTATTTAGTGAAAATTTCTCAAATAACCTTATTTTCATAACCATATCAGAAATCCATTGTTTGGATAAATAAAAATAAAAAAAGGTGCGAACTGCCAAATGTGGCAATATGTGCACCACATTTCCTAAATTATCTCCTGTACCCAAAACAGAATTGGGGAATTTGCGCGCGAAACGGTTACCCCTCCAAATTCTCATATTCTAACAGTTTTCCCCGCCAAACCCCCTACAAAAGTAAATTATTTCTTTCTCTCTCTAAAAAAGAGTTGAAAACAAAACAAAGAATCTCTCCGACACAAGCTCCGTCACAGTGAGTCTCAAATCAATAAAGCGAAAATCCTAACCCTAACTCCATCTCTTACCAACTTCAATGCGTGTTCTTCTCTCCTAAGAATCTCTCTCTCTCTCTCTCTCTCTCTATAAGACCATGGATTGTTGAGAGAGGCTTGGTGCGAGTGGAAGCGATGGTTGATAACAGGTTGCGAATCGAGGATGAGGACGAAGACGACGAAGAAGAAGACGGCGGCGGTTTCAGCTCGAAGCCTAGAGTTTCGGTGGAGAGGAATCGGCGGTCTCTGAAGTTGTCCTTCTCGTTCATAGCCGATGGACTTTCTCCCAAGTCTAAATCTCTGTATACGAAGCTTCCCTCTCAGCCTCTCAACCTCTCTGTCCTCAAATTGGACGGCTCTTCCTTCGGTAATTCTCTCTTTTTCTTCTATGAGTTTGTTTGGTTACCGAGAAAATCGATGAGTGTGGAAAATGTGCTTTTTTTGGTTTCTAAATTTGGAATAAACTCACAACAACTACGTATCAAGTTAATGGATTGTGAAGTTTTCTGATTCAGGATTTGAACTTATTTTTCCAATTCTTTTCCTACAATGCGGTTAGGGTTTATATATGCTGGACTTGAAGTTGAAATCCAAAACACATTTCAAGTTTTCTCTCATGGATTTTGAAGTAATTGAGGTTTTTGGTTACAGATATTGAAGTTACAAAGACAGCCACTATTGCTGAACTCAAGGAGGCAGTGGAGGCGGTGTTTGATCACATGCCTCAGAAGGGACCAGGAAAAATTTCATGGTATTTTCCTTTTTACACACTTTAATTTTGTAAAAGTAGAGTAATCAGATTTTCAATTTAGCCTAGAGTTTGGGTATGAGATTCAAAATCTATTTATTCCATGAAAAGTTAAATGGTTTCTTTTTTTCTTTTTTTCTTTTTTTAAATGCCACATTGGTTCTTAACAAATCTAAGGATTGTAAGGATACGAGGGTTATTGCTCGAAAGGATTTTTAGTTTGGCTCACTTTACCGGTGTATTAGAAGTTTTGAAGGGAGAGGAGAGGAGAGGGTAAAGGGTGGAAGGAGAGGACAGAGGAGGGGAATGATTACTCCTTCGCTTATTTGGTTGTTCTAAATATTAAGTAGGAGGAAGTGGAATAGATTTGAGATATCCCTCCGCTTTGTTTGGATACATTAAAATTTAATTAGGGGAAGGAGAGAGGGGAATGGTCATATAAAGTGATAATTATGGCCCTCTTTTGCTTTTTTATATTTTATTTTATTTATAATTATTTTTTTAAAGATATGATAGGATTTGAACCTATGGTATCCGCTTCATAATGATTGCTCTTTATCATCAGGCTAAGACACCGATTGATTTTTGGTGTAGGTGGGATTCAAACTCATGTCCTTTATTTTATGACAAAAAATTATACAAGTTAAGTTAACTGTAACCCACTTTTTCTAATTTTAATGAATTGGATATAAATTGACAATTTAAAATTTTAATACAAGTGAACCCCTTCCCCTCCAAATTCCTTAGTTTGGGGGAAATAAAAATGAGGGGTTTGAATTGGTAAGAGACCCTCGAAATCCCCTCAAATCCTTCACAGCAACATCCAAACAAGGTTCATTAAACTGTCCCCATCCCTTTCCCTCCTCACCCTCTAACCAAACATGCTCTAGGCTTTTGCTTCACCCAGGAGTCAAATCTTACATATTTCAAGATTTTTTTTTTTTTTTTTTTCATTTCCCACAGTTTCTCAGTCATCAAACTCAGCACCTGGGGATAATTATTCTGCATTTTTAACATTGAATTACTTGTTTGAATCTGGTTCATGAAGGCCACATCTTTGGGGGCATTTCTGCTTATGCTATGATGGTCAGAAGCTAGTCACTGAAGCTGACCCTATCAGAAATTATGGCATCAAGGACGGTGATCAGGTTTGTGGCAGCCTTCCTTTAGTTGTTAGAAAATATTTTGTTGCAAAGTTTGCCATTTGGATCTTTATGCAGTATCCCTAAAATTGTATTAGACCACCATATGGGAATCCATTAACCAGTTGAAATTTACTTTGTTCTTGGGTTTGCATGAATTGGTTGATTTGGTAAAACTGGGAAGTGCAAAATGGATTTTCTGAGATCTTCCTCTACCCCTTAGTATGGTTGAGAAGAAAAATGAATGGAAACAAATTTGAAAGTCTGCTCTTTTCTTTTCCTTTTTTTTTTTTTTAAAAAAAAATTATTATTATTAATGGTGCTTTTATTTCAAAGGATGCAGTTAAATAAATTTGACTTTGCTTGGTAGGATTTCTTTTTTCTCTTAGGCTTTATGCTGGGAGAAAAAATACAAAAACTTTCAATGAATTTATTTTATTAACATCTGTACTGTGACAATAGAGCTAGGGTAAGGTTAAATGGTGTGCAAATGAATTGAATAAAAAGAGAGGGCTGTCCCTAAATGAAATTAACAAATTCAGTATGACAGAATTCTTTTCACATAATATACTTTTTTAGTAAGAGAAATCAATTCGTTGATGCACTTCAGCTCTTATTTATGTCTATGTTATAAAGATATGATTAATCATCATTTGATTGTTCTAAGATGCAAGTTACTAATGCTAAATATGATGCCAAATAATCTGTTCCAAAAGATTGCTTGAAAATGAATTTAGGACACAGATTAATGGCTAGCATATGTGCGTATGTGTGTCTTCACCTCATGACAGTACTCTTTAGATATAAAAAGGAACTCAGTGCAATACACTAACACGCCCATTGAGTTATAATTGGATGCAGTGTTTGCCAGATTTATGGAAAAAGTGCTTATCATAATCTGCTACAGAGAACTATCGGTCATAACTTTTTGATGATATTGTTATAGTTAATACCTTCTTATTGTGGTATAATGAGATGGTTTGGAATAAAGAGTGTATTAATATGCTAACTTTAAGATGTTTCATTACCTTATTGGGAATCCAGGTGCAATTCACATTGGCATAGAGCTCCAAGATAGATAAAAGCCCGATTTTGTAGCTGAGGAAATTCTGTTGTCTTTGTATTATGAAAACTTAAGCATAGACAGGGAAAAAAAAAAAAAAAAGAAGCGGAATGCTTGTGAAACTTTGAAAACCAATTTATAAATTCTATCAATGCAAACACACACATACACAAGCACTTGCATGAGCAATTAAGTATATTCAAACACACACAAAGAGAGGATGCAGGACCCAATCTGAACTAGTTTAGAATAGCCCTATAATGATTATTTTTGTTTCCATTGTTCATAGTATAGGTACAGTTTGCTGACCACCAATGCAATTGAATTCTCAATTAGGGCAATAACACTATTTGTTTAGAGATGGAGAATTTCATTCCTAGTGTAGATGGTTATGATCAGTCTGATGTTCCTAGTGCTAGGGCCTGTCTGTTGCTTCTCTTGTCCATCAAGAAGCAAAGTCAGTTAATAAGCGACTTTGAGTGAATTTCATTGCTAGTGTAGATGGCTAGTGTAGATGGCTGATATTCTTAGTGATATGGCATGTCTATTCAGTGGTGGCTCTAGAAATTTTTTCTAGGGGGGTCATTAAGAAACTTAAATTAAACAAAAATTTAATTAAAAAAAAAAAAAAAACTTGAATATATTGAGTTATCGAAAACAAAAATACACAAATACATGAAATTTTACAATTTTCTTCTACGAGTTTTCATATTTTGAAATCGTCTTATGATAGTTTATTATCAGTTTTCATTATTTATTGTCAATATAAGTATGACAATTTTATTTTGTTAAGTTTGTATAATTTGTTTTCATGCAATTGTGGTTATATATTTGTCATTTTTTTTATAAAAATATTTTAAACTAATGAAAAAACTCAACTCCACTTGCACTGTATAATTATTAACTCACATAACCACACTCATCCATTCATAAATAATACAATAAGTTGTTTGATTGTGAGATAATCTGGTATGTGATCAGAGTGTGCAAGATTTAAAACAGAGTGTGCAAAAATATTTTTAAAAGTATTAAATAAATTAGTAAAGCAATATTATATAAATATATATATATATATATATGTATGTATGTATATATATTTTCAAGTCAGGGGGTTCATTTGAACCCCCTGAAATGTATGTGCAGCTGCCCCTGTGTCTATTGCCTCTCTTGTTTATCAAGAATCGATGTCAATTAACAAGTGACTTAGTACAGTGTCTGCATGTCCTGCTCTTCTTTAGATATAACTCAACTAATAGCCACCCTCACTGATCTTTTCATTGTGTTCCTCTTACTTCAGCTCATTGTGCATTGTTTGACATTGGCATTAGATTGAATTTTTTTTCTTTTGTTGTTTTTTCTTATTTTTTACTGTATATCTTGTAATCATTGGTAACTTTTTTTTTGTTGTCCATGAAATTAAATAGTGTTTTATTTGAAGTTGATTGCTTTCAACTTCTTTCTTAATGTTTATTGTCCTTGTTTTAATAAGTACAGCTTCATTTTATCCGGCACATCTCAATCAGCTACAACTTGAGAAAGAAACGACCAAAGAAACGGGATGTTGGTTCAAAGCAAAGAAAAATGTAAAGCTCTCTCTATGTCCTTTTATCTTCTAATAACTGTTTCTTAAAATCAACATCAAAAACAAAACTTTCGCATAAAAAAATCTAAAAAAAAACTTGCGCAAGCTGCACTTGTCTAGACAGATCAGGACTGACATTGTTACCAAGCAATGCTGCACTAGAATGGCCATCTTGCTTGTGTTTAAAATTACCCAGGTATCAAGTGTAGCAACAGACAAAGCTTCTGGGTTTACATACTGCAGTATATTTAAACAATATGATTACATAATTACTAAAAAAATTAGCTAAACAGGATTTTATGTTTTTCCTTGAATTTAAGAAGCTTGGGCATAATGAGATTGATATTACTGATGTGCAAGTATGGTGAGATATCTAATAGTCGATCCTGTTTAATACTTTTGTTAAAAAAAAATAAATTAAATTGATCAGTGCAAGGATCAAGGTTGATATTTGCCACAGGTAATCAGGTATGTTACCCACTAGGTGGTTTCATTTGTGATAGCCAGCAAGAGAGTGTTTCACAATCCACTGTAATTAAGCAATGGCTTCATGTTATTGTTATGCAAAAAGATGTTTCCTTCTGGTTGTAAGATATTCTATGTTCTGAGTGGACAAGTTCCACATTTTCCTGCCCGACCGTTTTTAAACATAGTGCATTTCTGCAAGATTAAAGTTCACCCTTGCTTCACTAAGAGTTTGGAATATCCTTGCTTTATTGAAAGCAACAAAGTTTGTCCCTCTGTTCAGGGAGTGACTATAGAACCTGTAAAATATGGGTTGGGACTCTATGCTGATTGGAAATATCTTGGAAGTTCCTTGCAGTGCAGGCTCTTGTATCTATAAAATCACAGGAGGCATTGCTCTAAAAAGCCCTGGTCTTTCTTCTTTTTTGTCGTTTTTATTTTTAGGGCTCTTGGCTTAGAAAGCCCCTTACCCTATTTACCAGTCAACTAATCACATGGTTGGCAGAACTGGAAAGCAGAGGTCTTTATGCAGCAATCATTAGGGGATCAAAAGTGATTTGCAACCTCTCTAAGCTAATATGTTCTATACATTATCGGTTGAAAAAAAAAAAGTTAGTGTTTGTTAAGTAAAATCATCATTAGAAGGTTGGACATTGGAGGCATGCGTATAAGCTAATGTGGATAACATTAAAGATGTATTTTGCTCTGTAATTGAGTTCATATGCTTAAACTGTGCATGTCCACTAAAATCTAGTGCTTCCTTTACTTTTGTTGATAATGTACATTTAATTGGAAATATGCAGGTCATTATCGCAATCAAATAGCTGCGAGGAAGGAGAACAAAAAGACAAGGAAGATGACGATTGTAGTGATATAGAGAAGGGGAAGCTCCAGCATTACGACAAAAAAGATCGTTGTTTGATTAAACCCCGCAAGGCCAGGATTGCTCACCTATTGGGAGGGTGGTTCTTATGCACCAGACAAGCAACTGTTAAGAGGAAGAAAGTTGTAGGCTTGGCTTGTCCTTCAGGAATGGGCACTGGTTTAGTGGGTGGTTTTAGAAAGATCATATGGTTTTGCAGGAAGAAACGCAATTCTCGGAGGGATAAATGGAGAGAGGATTGATGCTATTGCTTGTATAGGTTAGAGAGGATTCTTATTTTCAAATCCATAATGTTCTTCTGTTCTTAACAAGCTGAGATTTGCGTTCTAAAAATTTTGAAACGCAGATGTGTACATAGGCAACAAAAGATCATTCAATGCTTGATTGCACCAATGAAAAGTTCAAACAACTAGTATACATTTTATTCCTGTGGCCTAAAGGTGTCATACATGAACAAGATTATAACGTCCCGTATATCTCACTCCTAGGGACTTACCCGTAAGGTTTTGTTCATTGAACCGTAATAGAGGACCTCTCTATTAAGCCACGAGGTTTCAAAACCTTGGTTACCCGGTTCAACCTCTCATTAAATTGGTTACTTGACTAAAAATATAATTTTAAGATTTTATCCATGAATTTTCCTCCCTGCTTAATAGTTTCTGATTTTATACAGCCAATTGGAGATATGAAGAATTTGAGAAGTCACGCACCCCACAGCACGTGAGAAACACTTCCACCCAACTGGCTCCCCTCCTCGACCACAAAATTTATCAATTTGTGTGGCAAAGAATGAGATAGCCCTCCACTCCCCTCTCACCCCACACATCCTTCTCAGAAACCAGCCATATCACGCAATACACAAACACACACACACACACACACACACTCCCTCTCTCCCAGAAGAACAAACAAGCTCATATCAGTGACAGTAAAGCAGTAAGCAGGCATGGCCAACATGATCATGGCCTCTACCAGAACCTTAACCCCACCGACTCCCTCACTCTCCACCACTCCAAAACCCAAACTCTCAATGTCCCAAATCACACTCCCCAAACTCCCAGCCCCAAAAATCACAAAACACCAACTCCTCAAACTCTCAACCTCCACACTCAAATCCCTGTCCCTAGTAGCCGCCACCTCACTCACCCTGGCCCCACCTTCCCTATCTGTAGAGATGGAAAAAGCAGCACTCTTCGACTTCAACCTCACCCTCCCAATCATCGTGGCAGAATTCTTGTTCCTCATGGTCGCTCTAGACAAGATCTACTACACCCCAGTTGGCAAATTCATGGACGAAAGAGATGCTGCCATAAGGGCCAAGCTCAACGACGTGAAGGACACTTCTGGAGAGGTGAAGCAGTTGGAAGAGCAAGCCGCAGCGGTGATGAAGGCTGCCAGGGCCGAGATAGCGGCGGCGCTAAGCAAGATGAAGAAGGAAACACAGGAAGAGGTGGAGCAGAAGCTGGCGGAGGGAAGGAAGAAAGTGGAGGCAGAATTGCAAGAAGCCTTGGCCAATTTGGAGCTGCAGAAGGAAGAAACTCTTAAGGCACTTGATTCTCAGATTGCTGCTCTAAGCCAGGAAATTGTCAAGAAGGTCCTTCCTACTGTCTAATTAAATTTTTGGGTTTGTATTGTATTCACATCATCTTTAATGAATCAATGTTGTTAGTTTTGTAAACAGTAAACTCTATGTGTACTTAATTCATCCCCTTTTTCTTTTTCTTTGATTGTGCCTATGAAATTTGCAATTTTTGCTTATAGATTTTAATTCATATCAGCAGCTTCTGTCGGCAAATGGGAAAAAATTAGTTTTAGTTTGAGGAGTTGCAAACTTGCAATCACTTTAAATTTGTAGCCCTTATCTATTGAGAATTTGAGTTGATATTTGATGTCCTTTATGAAAGAAACATTGTCAAAAGAAAGTGTTTGTTTGAGCTGTTTGAGCAAAACAGTTAATATGAAACAAATCAATACTTAAAAGAGTTTCTTGTCTTCTCTACGCTTGGGTTCATGACTTCATATTTTTCATTGTTTAGGAGAGACAGAGAGAATGGAAATCACTGTGTATAGCCTCTTATTGAAACTCAGTGATCAATGAAAAATGAGCTTCCCAATTTTTCTTCTTGTTTGCTTTCAATTACGAATTTTACAATCGGTATTTCCTCACCTGTAAACTGTATAATATGACATTTAGAACATATGTAAAGCTTCGTTTGATATAACATATACAATTGGGATTCCTTTAAATTGGTTTGGATATATTTATCTGTTTTTTAAACCATGATTAAATGTCCTTAAAAATAAAATGATTCAATAATAGCCTCTTATGAACACCTATCTTTGATGATCGATGCTGTGCAATGTAACAACACCTAAAAAACGAGTGATTACTGATTACCCTTTACAAACGATGATCAATGAATTTTACATGTGTGGTGGACCTTTTTATGATTTTGGGCTAGGCTGCCTCCTGCTGTACTAGGCCCACGAGTTTTGGATAAGAGAGTCGGGACCGGTCCAATTGTAACCTACTTTGGTCCGGCTTGTGTACAAACTATGCCTCATTTGCCAAAACTTTGGTCACATGCCCATGGCAGATGGAGCTGCTATGGAAGAGTTATGGCAAGCAGATGTAATAATAGTAATAAAAGAAAGTATTTTTGCCATTAAACAGAATAAACAAAGGATCCCCAATTAAAATGAGGACCACAACGATAAGAAACACCTTGTAAAGAAAATGGCGGAAGTAAATGAGGAAGAAATGAGTTATCAAAGAAAGAAAAGATCAATCCGTTATGCCAAGTTATGTTGCAAGACCAAGACCAAGGAGGGAACCATTTTTCTCAATGTGAATAATCTCTCAGGAAGACCCTACCGTAAAAATTAATCACTTTGAGGGAAACGGGTCTGAATGGCTTGTGCCCAAAAGAATCATTTGCCTCTGGTAAAGAGTATGCCTTTAGAGGGAGAGAAGGGATTAACCTATTGGTGCATGTCTGTCATTCTACACTCTCCGTTTTCTCTTACTGATTCTCTCTTTTCTCCTTGTTTTTTGTTATGTCTGATTCTTTTCTCCCTTATTTTCTTTTCTTAGTGCTTACCCATCTAGTAGGTTGTGATTCTCTCTTCCTAATTCCTATACTGTTGTCCCCCCCCCCCCCCCTCTTTTCTTGTGCACGACAAAGGTCCTTTATATACTGCCTGCCATGACTAGTTTTTACCATTTTAGCCTTTAACCACCTTTGTCTGATCTGGGCGTCCTTGCCGACCACCACTGGTTTGTCAGTTATCCAGCCACTACCACTTACCTGTGCTGGTTGTGCCACTCCCCATCACTAGACAAAGAAGACTATTTTGTTTGCTTGTTTACCGTGGCATTCCTACCTGCTACGGTGTGGGTGTTGTCTCTCTCCCTATCCTTCATGGCATGCACCTAGTAATTTCAGCTCATCCTTACTTTTTTTGGGTAGTATGTCATCCTAGCAGAACATTTTCCCTAAAAGAACCTGAGTAAGAACCCCAGAATATGTTTTCCCCTCTCCCCACTGCCAGATCATACACTTTCTTACCTCAGACCCATAACCCACCACTTCTTGTATTGGCTAGGTACAGGCTGGTGATGTCTGGGCCTTACACGTGCTCCATTTCTGTGTATGTCCGAAACTTGTCCGCTGCTCATGCGTTTGTTGTGTTCTGGAGGCTCGTTTGCACATTCTGCCGCCCATCCTTGACTTCTTATGGCATGAGCTATTTTCTAATTTCCCAATTCTTTATGGCCTGCTCCCTTTAGGGGCTGGGCTTTGCCTGATTTGTGGGCTTTTCTTCCTTCAACCTATTTTTTTACTCCTTTCGTACTCTTGCTACCATTTCTTGCCGTATCACTCTGTCACTCCCACTGTGATATTATTTGACTTAGGCTTGTTGGACCTCTTTGGGCCTATTGCTTATTCTTCTCTCAATGACTCAATATGGTCATTTGATTCATACTCATGCTATTTTAGGCTTTTTTATTACATTGCTTGTGGGCTCCTTTGTCCCATTTATTTCTTCTTGGGCATCCGTGGCCCATTTGCTTTCCTTGGACATCCTTGGCCCTTTTTCTAATTTTGTTTTCCCATGGGCTTTTACTAACTCCTTTGGGTTTCTCTAACCCAATTATCTTATCCTTCATCCTTGAGGCTCATAGGCTTTCCATCAACCCCTTACTTTCTTTACTTGCATTACTTTGGGCTTGCTGTGACCCATTCTCAGTTTTCTACATTACATACTGCCCATGGGTTTGCTAGTTCTCTCTCCAGGCTCCTTTAGGCCCGTTTGTTTATTTTACGAGCCTATGATCCATTATTCCTACCACTTGGGTTTAATGGTTTTTCTATCCACTCTCTAACTCTTCTTTGCCTATATTGTTGGGCTTCTTCCTTCTACCAAGCTTCCCAAAATGAGCATCAACATTTAGCCCCCTGAGCATATGAAGCGTTCCTGCGGTTCATATGCGAATAAAAGACTTCCCTGTCCTTTCTGTCTTTCCTTCTTCTTTTTCTTCGTGGGCTTTTTCGAATAGTGGACCCCAGCTTATATATATATATATATATATACACACACACACACACACATATATGTATTTTTTTTTTCTTTTCTTGCCATGAACAATGTTGTCTCTTCGAATTTCCCAGTTTAGCAGTTATTCTGAAACACGGCATCCGCTTCATTAATTCCATCCCTTATCCGATGGCTGGCCCATCGCATCCTTTCGCATCATCTTTAATGACATTGATACTTAAGAGAGATTCCCTTCATATTCCAAACGCAAACACCTTTTCCTCTTCCCTTTCTTCACTGTTCTCTCTCTCTTAAACACTACCATCCATTTACTTCGATCAACCGCTACACCATGATGCTGGCAAAAGGCCAAGGTTCTTCCCGCCGTAAGGGGAAAGAGGTTGTCTACGACGATCCTGCTATGCGAGATGTAGGCAAAGAGGCCGTCTATTCCGAATCAGACCATTCCGAGGAGGAGGGGGCACGACGCGATTCCGATAGCGAGTGCGCTCCTCTCATAGACCCTTGGTATGATACCCATGGCCACTTCCCAAAAGTTCCCGGTGATTACACGCTACCGCCGCTGGGCTGTGTGTGGTTTGCCCTTTGCCGTTGCAATACAGATGTTTCTTGGTCCCCGTTTGCTTCTTCAATTCCAAACCTTGTCATCCGCCAAGGTACTTCACTCCCCGTGCCCATCCTCTTCGAGTTTGGATTGGGTATCACTTTGGGTTGGAAGGAATGGGTGGATAAGGAGTTGTCTGACACAGGTTTTATGGGATTGCTACAACGGGCCATTGTGTTGAAGGCCATTGTTTCCTCTCGTTGCTTATCTAACTATAGGGACCTCTTCAACCTCCGCCATTTGGTCCGTCGATGGTGTACCACCACTCACACTTTCTTTTTCTCCTGCAATGAGATCACCGTGACTCTAGAAGATGTGGCAAACCAGTTGCTTTTGCCCATCCTTGGTGATGTTGACCCTGACACCTTGGAGCTTTCTCTAGAAGAAGAGGTCATGGAGGCCGAGTTGAAGAAGAGGATGAATGGCAACACGAAGTTGTCGTATTGGGTTGGTTCCTCCTCTAAGTTCTCTGTTGCTGCTCGTCGTGCAGCCTTTGTTGTGCTCTAGCTCTGTAAGTTTGTCTTTGGCTCCTATCCCCATTATGCTGTGAAGCCTTTGTATTTTCAATTAGCTATTAAGATATCTACTGGGTTTAGTCTGCCATTAGCGCCCATGTTTTTGGGGCATCTGTATATTCAGTTAGACATCCTACGAAGTGATGAATATCAGGCAGGTTCCTGCTATATTGTTACTTCTTCCGTTCATAGTACTATTTTGTAGCATCTGTTGTATGAGCGTTGTGCTAGACATTTGGCAAAGTGTAGGCTTGTTTGCTTTGCCAATGAGAGGTACCAGTCATGTCCGAAAGTTATCAGTGATTTCTGTGGTCAATTCGAGATTGATTTTCTATTAGCTTTTCGTTGGGTTGGTTTAAAGCCAACTGGTCATCCTACTGTTGAGTTTTTTGATAAAGGAATTGGGTTTTCTTGGAAAGCATATAGGGACTTAGGTACATGTTACACATGTGTTGATTCTGTTATGGGTCTGTTTGTTGATAATGCCAGGACCACTACCCCGTTGACCGATTACGAGGAGAGGGGCATTACTTACTTGGCAGCCACCAACGTTGGGTGGTTGCCTTATCTAGCTGATGAGGGTGTTAGGTTTGTGCACTATCCTGCTAACAGGGTGAGGAGACAGTTTGGGCTGGATCAGGATATTCTTGATGATCTTTCTTCTCTTATGAAGTCCCTTACTTCTGTTCGGCCATTCCTGCGACACACTGCCTTTGAGTTTTGGAGAAAGCATTTTACTGCAGTCATTGTCCCAAGTTCACAGAGAGAGGGTGTTTGTACTCCTGCCATGCACGGATATTGGTAGGCTATGATGACCTCATTTGAGAAGGAGTTGTTGGGCAGCCGTGGGTTTTCTCTTATTCCTCCTGACAGACTTAGTGCAATTATTTCTGCTAACCCTCGACTGCTTCTGCCCTCTAAGTCTATGTTGGCATATGCTAGGAAGCAGAGTCGGTCTGCCATATTTGAGTGGGTTAAGGAGGATAAAGAGTGGTTCTAGCATGCTGGTGACTATCCCACGGGTTGGGAGAAGAAAGTAAAGGTGACAAACATTTCTGTGCCAAGTAAGAAGAGTTCTGCCAAGTCTAAGTCTGCCAAGAAGGGTAGTGATTCTTCTAAGGCTTGTTCAGACATTGTACCTTTTGAGAATGACCTCCCTCCTATAGGCAACATAGTTTTAGAGAGCTCTCCTCCTCCTTCCGTCCGTACCCGTTCTAGCAAGTGCCCTACAGCCAGCAAGTCTAAGCCTACTGCCCCGTGACCATCTACTGGTGCTCCCCCTTCTAGTAGGACCCAAGGCAGTAAGAGAAAGATATCTCCCCTTCCTGCGTCCACCACTATCAAGAGATTTTGCTTTGTCTTCTTTATGTTTTTTATAGTGCTTCCTGCAGCTAACCCTTATATACTTGTTGACTCATCTCTTCATCCTTGTCTTCTGTTTTCTTTTCTTTTGCAGTCTAAGCATAAGAAGGATGCATCTGCCACTCGTCCTATATTATTTGATGAGCCCGAGTTCGAGGTATGTCTCCTTCCTTTCTTTCTTCTTCTTCTTTTTTTTATTTATTTTTTTTTATCTCCCTTTCCGCGTCATCAACAATTATGCATTCCTCTCTTCCTCATTTTTTTTTTGTTTCCCAGGCCAAGCCTGAGCCTATCTCCATATATCACCCCATGGCTAAGGAGATTTCTTCCTCCATGGGCACACCCATGGAAGGTTTCTTTGATGGGGCTGATGTGGTGTTTGAGGCCGCGGCTCCTGCCACACCTGCTGCTGCATCGAGAGTTTCTACTGAGGCTCCTATCCCTTCCACTGAGCCGGTACCCATAGATGAGGTTACTCATACGAAGAGGGATAGTGAGACTGCTCACATTCCTACCGAGACACTTACTCCCCAAGAGAGAGCTATTCCTCCTATTGTTGCTCAGATTGAGGTTGCTTCTCTTGCCACACCTTTCGTTATCTCTACCAGTGATCCCTTTGCGACTCTATCTCAAACCGTAAAGGATGGCTCTTCTTTGGTGGTTACCCCTTCTTCCATTTCAAGCTCTGCTACACGTGGACCTGATGCAGACCTATCCTCTGAGGGATCCGAGGATGTTCTTGAGGATCCTGATGATGAACCCACCATGAAGAAGAGGGTATCTAATTCTAATGAAGAGGAGAGTGCCAACCATAAGGCTGAATTCATGGGTATGTGTCTCCTTATCTTGTTAAATTCCCTCCTCCCCCCCTCCTTTTTTTTTCCTTTTATTATTGCCCTTTTTTTTCTTTTATCTTTTTTCTTTCTCCTCTTTATACACATATGTCTTTATAACCCTTTGATGCGGCCTCCCTTTATTTTGCATGTCCATTCCTCTGATTGCAGAGACTTTTGAGGAGCCAAGAGTTGCAGCAGACACAGAGATGCCCACCGCCACTTCTCCTGCCACACCTGTAACACCCGTTTCTGTCATGTTTTCAACACCAGTTTCTGCCGTATCTACAGTATCAGTTTCTGCAGTACCTACAGTATCAGTTTCTGCCACTCTCCCAGCACCAATTCCTGCTATCTCCACAAACCCTATTCTCATGGGTCCTAGTGTGTTTCTCTTCCTCATCTCTTTCTTTACTTCTTCATTGTGAGTTCATACTTCTTAGCTCATGGTTTCTCATACCACGCTTCATGTTTCTTATTAGGTCCACTCCCTACTGCCCCTTCTCAGTTTGAGGTGGGCAGCAGTTCTGCCACAGTTCTAGACCCAATGAGTGAGGCCGCAGCCTTCTTTGCTCGTTTTGATCAGCCTGAGGTTAATGACCTCGATCCTGTAGACTTTTGGGGTTCTGGGCCTCCTTATGTAGACTTCCATGGCTTTAGAGTTCCCGAGGATTGTGCTTCTCATTTGAAGGCGGTCTATAGTAGCCATGGTGACTTCATGCAAGGATTCCGCCTTGGCCGTTCTGCTAGGGAGCACTTTTTGAAGCTGCTAGGGAGTGTGATGAATGACATTGAACATAACTTTGTTGACACTGTCTCCACTAAGAGGATCCTGCAGTGGAGGGCTGCAGTTCAGGAGCTTGTTAGTGTGGGTTTTGCTGTGGAGTTCATTCTGGACCATCTTCGTGAGATTGCCCGAGCCTTCTTTATGAGGAAGGTTCAGCCTGCTGTTGATGCCATTGATACACGCATCGAGGCTCTGAGGAAGGAGGTGGCAGACTTGGAGGGTCGTCGTGAGCGCCTTCTTTCCAGCATTGATGGATCCAACCATTTTGGAGATCAACCTCTTATTTCTAGGCTTCGTTGATGATGATGTAGTTCCCTTTTTTTTTTTTTTCCTTCTCTTACTACCCCATCTAGTACACTTTATGTTTCCTATAGCACTTATTTGGCAAGTTTGATATGACTGCCACAGTTTAGGTTTGTAACTATGGTGCTACACTCTACTACTACTTTTGGCTATTGCTATGACATGGTATGCTTTTGTAATGCTTCATACTTCTTTAATTACATACTATTAAAAGCATGTTACAATCATGTCTTGTGACATAGTCACTTGATGGAAACATTAAAAAAAAAATTAAAAAACATTAAACAAAAGGGAGAACTACATAACTTTTTCTCTTAAGCATAATAACGTTTCAGCCATTTTCCATTGATGTGATCCATTAGGTCTTTGCCATCCATCTGGGCCAAATGGTAATACCTACTTAGATGTGCCTCCTTTATCACAAGGGGTCCCTCCTATTTTGGTGCAAACTTAGACAGTCCTGTTATGCCTCGCCTGACGTAGTCCGCTACCTTCAACACGACTTGTCCTTCCGCGAACACTCTCTCTTTAGCCATTTTGTCATAGACTTCAGTCATCCTTTGTCTATATCTACGGCTACGCTCTTAGGCCTCTTCCCTTCTTTCATCAAGCCCTTCTAGGTCTTCATACCTTTTTGCCGCAAAAACCCCTTTCTTGTTTTCCTTCTCCCGCATCTGCATAACTCTTAAAGATAGAGTCATCACTTCTGTCGGGCTCATTGCCTCTGTCCCGTAAACTAAGGAAAATGGTGAAAACCCTGTGGTTGACTTTGGTGAATTTCTATAAGCCCAAAGAGCTCTAGCAAGTGCATTGCCCATCCTCCTGTATACTTTTGGCTCATTTTGCTGATGATCTTTATGAGGGTCTTATTTGTCGCCTCCGCCTGCCCATTTCCTTGAGGGTAATAGGGCGATGAATGATGGTGCTTGACTTGGTAGAATTCCAGCATCTTCCTCACATCACTGTTGACAAAGGGTGTGCCATTGTCACCGATAATCCTGTGGGGTACCCCAAACCTCACAATTATATTTTCTTTGATAAAGTTTGCTACTACTCCTCCTGTGGCTTTACGGAGTGGCACTACCTCTACCCATTTGGTGAAGTATTCTGTAGCCACCAAGATCCATATGTATCCACGCGATGGTCACCAAATCAAGCCCCTAAGTATGGAAGGGTCATGGGGTGACCATGCTGTGTAAGTTTTGCGGATGAGTGTGAATCAGGTTGGCTTGTACTTGGCAATTGTGGAATTTTTTTACAAATTCTGTTGTATCTTTCTTCATAGTGGGCTAGTAGTAACCCATTTGTAGCAGGCATCTGTACAGCTTTTTCTTCCCCTAGTGTTCCCCACACTCTCCTAAGTGCACTTCTTTTATCATCATTTTTGCTTCCTCAGGACCCAGACATCTTAAGGGATCCTCATCATACCCTTTTTTGAAAAGGATTGCGTTATGCAAAAAGTAACTTGTTGCCAACTTCTTAAGCTTGTATATTTCACTGTGCTTTTGTGGCAGGATACCTTTTGTTAAGCAGTGCGTGAATGGACTTCTCTAGTCTTCGTTGACGGACATAGCATAACTTTCCTCTCTGTCTGCTATAAGCTAGCAAGTCTCGCATTAGGTTTGGACTTGATTTGCGTCTTTACCCATACTTGGCCAATAGAAACCTCCCCTTTGAAGTCTGCGGTAAAAGTTAACCTCTCTACAGGATCCGCAAGTCTTGTCATGCACTTCCTTCAACTTTCTTTGGGCCTCTTTCTGCCCTACGCATCTGGACAAAACCCCACCTGACATCCTGTGGTATAATTCTCCTTTTACTAGGCATAATCTTTTAGCACCTTTAGTTCTGTAGCGTCTTCTTCCTTCATCAAGGCCTCCCTTCTGGGAATCCTTCAATCTCCTTCACACTGTTCCTCCTAGAACCTTTCCTTCAACATCTCAATAATAGACTCTTTCCTTTTGCTGACTTCTATCTTGATGCTATCCCCTTTAAAAATTATTTGTGAGTCTAATGCGGCCAACGTATCCACAAACCAGTTTTCGTTCCTTGGAGTATGCTCTATTTCAAAAGTTGAAAACTTTTCCTCCATCTTCTGGGTCATTGCTCTATACGGGGCTAGGCTGGGTTCCTATAAGGAGAAGCTCCCTTTGGTCTAGCAGATCACTAGATTCGAATCACCCATTACTCTTAAATGCTTGATTCCCATTTTGAGGGCCGTGACTAGCCCGGTTAGATAGGCTTCATATTTTGCCGTGTTGTTTGAACAGGGGAATTCTAATTTGAATAATAGTGCCACAGCCTTGTCTTCTTCATGATACAAAACTACTCTCATTCCTCCTGATTGGGTGGTAGAAGACCCATCAAATTTCATTACCCATTGCTTTCTGACTTCTTCTGCCATGATTACTTCTCCTGGGACTTCATCATCCAACGAGAATTCTTCTTCTCCTGGAAACTGCGTTAACAAATCTGCTATAGCCTGGCTCTTTACTGCCTTGGGCGTTCTCGCTTTCAAGTCGTATTGTGACAATTGTAATAACCATTAGGATATTCTGCCAGAAAGAATCAGTTGCCACAACAAAGCTTTGATTACGTGAGACTTAGTCATCAGCCACACCTCGTAAGCCAAGAAATAATGGTGTAGCCTTCGCAAGGCATATACAATAGCCAGGCATGCCCTTTCTGCCCTTAGGTAACGAGTTTTTATATCTTTTAGAGCACGGCTAATGTAGTAAACTAGTTGCTCAATGCCACCTCCATCCTCTAGGCAATCAATGCACCTATGGCATACAGGTTGGTGGCTAGGTAGAGCAACAATGGCTTCTTGCGGATTGGGGCTTGCACAGTAGAGAAGTTTATCATAATCTGTTGTAGCCTTTTGAAAGCCATCTGCTGTACTTCTCCTCACTCAAATCTTTGCCCCTTCTTGAGTAATTTTCCGAAAGCAGAAGTAATTGATGTCAATCCAGGGATGAATCTTCGGATATATGAAACCTTCCCCAAGAAACTTTTCAACTCCTTTACTGTGGTTGGAGGTTTCATGGTTGCTATGGCCATAGCTTTGGCCGGGTCCACGTCTATTCCTCTACTATGAACCAGGAAACCCAAGAATTTCCTAGAGGACACTCCAAATGCACACTTGAGGGGGTTCATCCTCAATTTGAAAGCTCTACACCTCTCAAATACCTTTCTCAACACTTAGACGTGTTCTTCTCGCTTCTTTGATTTTACCACTATGTCATCCACATAGTCATCTAGTTCCTAATGCATCATATCGTGGAATATAGCCATCATTGTCCATTGATAAGTTGCACCTACATTTTTCAACCCAAAAGGCATCACAGTGTAGTAGAAGTTGCCTATGGGTGTTCTGAAAGTAGTTTTCCTCGCATCCCTTGGCGCCATTCTGATCTGATTGTACCCACTGAATCCGTCCATGAATGAAAACATGGTGCTTCCTGCCACAGAATCTATTAGTAAATCCATGTTTGGCAATGTGAATTCGTCCTTTGGGCAAGCTCTGTTGAGATAAATCTATGCAACACCTTATCTGCCCGTTCTTCTTCTTCATTGGTACCATGTTGGATAATCAGCGTGGGTGTTGAATAGGCTTAATGAATCCTACAAGTAGCAATTTTTGTACCTCATTAACTATTTGCCCTTCTATCTCGATGTGGAATATCCTGGCAAGCTGGGCCACCAGCTTGGCCTCGGGGTCCACATTCAATGTGTGCACTACTAGCCTAGGATCCAATCATGGCATTTCACTGTAATCCCACGTGAAGACATCTTTGAATTCTTTCAGCAACAGTATCAATTCTGATTTCTCCTTTCCTGACATTCTCAAACTAATCAAGATAAGTCTTGGTTCCTGTGGGTTAGGTCCCAATTTAATTTCCTCCAACTTTTCTTCTGCCACAACTTGTGCATCTTTTTCTGCCACAAATTCCTTGTCTTTTTCTTTGCTAGTTTCTTCCTCCAAACCTTCCTGAGCCATGTAGCACACCATGCTTTTATGCTACCACTCTTGTCTGGGGCCCGCTTGCATTTCACACGTGGGTCCCACGCACCTTCATAATTTGTATACAATCCTGCCATTAGGTCCTTGAACCCTGACACATTGCGGTGTGTCGTCTGACTTTGTAGTGGGTGCTTCCTTCATTTTCTTCTTCTGTGATAGTAACTCCCTTAAATCAGGTTCGGGGTCACTCTATACATCTTCCCACCTTGGTACAAAGGTGCCTCGCGGTTTTGATATTGAGTTCTCTCCAGATGGTGCCCATTGGTTGTAGAACATAGTTTCTACTAGATGAGCTTCTGCTTGCTCAAATGGCGATTGATTTGCTGCTATGGGTATCATTCTGCCATTCAATCTTCCATTCATGCACTGGTGATAGGTGGATGGGATTAGTTGGTGCTTGTGCAACCATGGCCTCCCCAAAAGCACATGATATGAGACTTTCATTTTTACCACGTGGAATTGAGCTAGGGAGGCTATGAGGCCCACCTTTAACCACAGCTGGATATGGCCTGCGATGTATTCGCCCCTTCCTCCAAACCCTGTCACTTCCATTGGGCACCCCTAAATCTTTCTTTCTGAAATTCTTGCTGCTTGTAAAGTGCTTAATGGAATGAGATTTACAGAAGCGCTTGTATCCACCAAGGCTCTCTTGATGGGGATTTGGTTTATAGATGCTGCTAAGTAAAGGAGCCTTTTGTGGTCTAAGCACCCCACCTCCATATCCTCATCACTAAAAGTGATCTCACTTGACTCCTGCAAAAGGGCTCTGTCATCTACTACCTTCGCCGTTAAACATTCCATTCCTGCCCCAGAGGCAATGCTTACCAAGGCCTCTGTGGCTATCCTTTGCTCCTTTGTTGTGAGCCCTAATTGGTCGAATAGATTCTTAAAGTTGGAGCTTTTCTGCAATGTGGCAATTGCTACAGCAGGCAGGGCTGGATTCCCTTCTTCATCCTCCCCTAGATCCACACAAATCACAACTGCTGCTATACCCTTCCCTTTGTGGTTTGGGAGCGGGTTTCTTTGAACTTCCGGCTGGGATAGGTCTAGAATCCCTTCTTTGATCCTGCAGTGCACCAATCTGCAAAGCGCCCAACACTCTGCGGTAGGATGTTACATGTGGTTGTGCAAACGACAGAAGCGTAGGTCCCTCCGCTCTTCCTCTGTGGGCTCTCTAGAAACTTGATTAGGCTTAAAGACTCCATCTGCTATCCATTTGTCTAGAAGCACATCTAGCTCCTTTAGGGTACATGGTATTGGTGGAGGAGTATTGTATTCCCTTCCATCAATCTTCCTCTTTCGTTTGCCAGTGGATACTGCCATAGCCTGTGGAGCATTTCTTTTGTCGAAACTTAATTTTACTAACCGGGCAGTCTTTCTGGCCTTTTGTAACAACTGCGCAAACTGGGAGATTTCTAAGTTTTCCAAGATGGCTCTGAACTCCCTGATCGTATTTGTCATACACATTTCCACCAATGTCCTTTCTTCACAATGATCATAGCAGTCAAGTGCTATGTCCCTGAACCTTTTGATGTATTCCATTAAATCCTCACCATTTCTTTGCTTGGTTGCTTGTAGAGTTACAAGTGTTACTGTTTCTTCTCCATGGAAGTATTTGGTGCAAAATACATCCACCATGTCATCCCAAATTAGGATTGATCCTAGCTTTAGGTCAATGTACCAGGTGTATGCTTGGTCACATAGTGATTTAGAGAATTCCCGAAGGCATAAGTCCTCGTCTGACGCACAAGGGCCAAGAGTATCAATGAACTTGCTCACATATTCAACAGCACTTCCCTTCCTATCATCGTACTGCACAAAGACCCGTGGTTCGTACCTTTCAGGGTATAGTTTATTGAGTATCCTTAATGGATAAGGAGGTCTTCGTGCATAGAATCACTCCTTAGGTGCTCTGGCCCTCTCCTGCTCCAGGGGGGCTATTACTTCGGCCATAGTGATGAAAAGTTGTTCCGCATTCTGTGGGACACCTCCTGCTAGTGTCTCCGCTTTGTCTGTCGCATGCTCCGAGTCATATCGGCTCCCTTTCTTCTTTGTTTTGTCTGTTTTCAGCTGATGAATTTCTTCCATCATTAGTTGCTGCGAGTGCTACAGTGATTGTAACACTTCAATGAAGACGTTGGCATTGTTAGCAGGGATTCTTGGTTGTGGTTGGGGCTCAGCCCCCATTCTATTTACACCTTCCGTCTGGTTAGGCTGTTGTTGGTGAGGCGTTGTTGGCCTAAACTCTACCTACGAGGGCACAATGCTCATGTTTCATGGTGTCCTGGATTTTTGGGGCATTTGTTTACGAGGGCTTCTGTCCCTATCTGCTTCCTAACTCCCCAATGAAGTAGCCAATTTAAATGTGGTGGGCATTTTTATGATTGGGCTGGGCTGCCTCCTACTATACTGGGCCCAAGAGTTTTGGATAAGAGAGTAAAGACTAGTCCAACTGTAACCTACTTTAGTCTGGCTTGTGCACAAACTATGCCTCGTTTGCCAAAGTTTTGGTCACATGCCCATGGCAGGCGGAGCTGCTATGGAAGGGTTATGGCAAGCAAATGTAATAATAGTAATAAAAGAAAGTACTTTTTCCATTATACAAAATAAACAAAGGATCCCCAATTAAAATGAGGACCATAATGATAAGAAACACCTTGTAAAGAAAATGGCAGAAGTAAATGAGGAAGAAATGAGTTATCAAAGAGAGAAAAGATCAATTCGTCATGCCAAGTTATGTTGTAGGACCAAGACTAAGGAGGGAACCATTTTTCTCAATATGAATAATCTCCCAAGAAGATCTTGCCATAGAAATTAATCACTTTGAGGGAAACGGGCCTGAATGGCTTGTGCCAAAAAAAATCCTTTGCCTCTGGCAGAGAGTATGCCTTTAAAAGGAGAGAAGGGATTAACATATTGGTGCATGTCTATCATTCTACACTCTCCATTTTCTCTTACTGATTCTCTTTTTTCTCCTTGTTTTTTGTTATTTCTGACTCTTTTCTCCCTTATTTTCTTTTCTTAGTGCTTACCTATCTAGTAGGTTGTGATTCTCTCTTCCTAGTTCCTATATTGCCGTCCCCCCCCCCCCCCTCTTTTCTTGTGCATGGCAAGGGTCCTTTATATACGGTCTGTCGTGACTGGTTTTTACCATTTTAGCCTTTAATCACCTTTGTCTGATCTGGGTGTCCTTGCCGACCACCACTGGTTTGTCAGTTGTCCAGCCACCACCATTTAACTGTGCTAGCTATACCACTCCCCATTACTAGACAAAGAAGACTATTTTGTTTGATTGTTTGCCGTGGCATTCCTACTTGCTACAGTGTGTGTGCTCTCTCTCTCTCCCTATCCCTCATAGCATGCACCTAGTGGTTCCAGCTCATCCTTACTTCTTTTTGGTAGTATGTCATCCCAACAGGACATTTCCCCCAAAAGAACCTGAGCGGGAACCCAAGAATAGATTTTACCCTCTCCCCACCGCCATACCATACCCCCTCTTACCTCAGACCCATGACCCACCACTTCCTGTATTGGCTGGGTACAGGCTGGTGATGTCTAGGCCTTACGCGTGCTCCACTTCTGTGTATGTCTAAAACTTGTCTGCTACTCATGCGTTTTCCATGTTCTAGAGGCTCATTTGCACATTATGCCGCCCATCCTTGACTTCTTATGGCGTGAACTATTTTTTGATTTCCCATTCTTTATGGCCTACTCCCTTTAAGGGCTGGGCTTTGCCTAACTTGTGGGCTTTTCTTCCTTCAGCCTATTCTTTTACTCCTTTGATAGTCTTGCTACCATTTTCTGCCATACCACTCTGTCACTCCCGCTGTGATGTTATTTGACTCAGGCCTGCTGGGCCTCTTTGAGCCTGTTGCTTATTTTTCTCTCAATGACTCAATATGGTCATTGGATTCATACTCATGCTATTTTGGGCTTTTTTATTGCATTGCTTGTGGGCTCCTTTGTCCCATTTATTTCTTCTTGGGCATCATTGGCCCATTTGCTTTCCTTGGGCATCCTTGACCCTTTTTCTAATTTTGCATTCCCATGGGCTTTTACTAACTCCTTTGGGCTTCCCTGGCCCAATTATCTTATCCTTCATCCTTAAGGCTCATGGGCTTTCTGTCAACCCCTTACTTTCTTTACTTACATTACTTCGGGCTTACTGTGGCCCATTCTCACTTTTCTACATCACATACTACCCATGAGTTTGCTACTATGATCCATTATTCCTACCACTTGAGCTTAATGGTTTTTCTATCCACTCTCTAACTCTTCTCTGCCCATATTTTTGAGCTCCTTCCTTCTATTGGGCTTCCCAAAATGAGCATCAACCACATGTCACTTATTTTTAAGTTTATTTGACTCCCATAAAAATAAAATAAAAAGTTTATTTTACTTATTTAATTAGGTATAATGTCTTAAAACATCATGAGTTAAGTATAATTGGGCCACTATTGCTGATGGTAATCAATATTAAAGTTTTTGCCTTTTGGGCTTGGCTTTCTTCTCCCTAAAATATGCTTTTCTAGCCCTCTCATTTTACCTGTCAAAAATCCTGGCCCAAAGCTATTCCACTCATTAATATGAGTATGAACTCTCTCAATTGGAAAATTATTAGGTGCTTTTGGAGCACGGTGACATGGTACTTTCTCCTCTCATATTCATTGTGGATCCCACCATGAATGCGAGAAGAGAGCTCCTCGTCACCATGTTCGAGTAACATACCTTCTACCTACATGTAAAAGCCCATTAGAACCCACTATTAGATTAGTCCAACCTATAATGTGCATTAGTATTTGTTTGACTATTGTTTGAACCATGATGAATCCAAATCCAACACTTACGTCCATCATAATTTTTTAAACCTTGTTTGCTAATAAATCCAAGCCCAACACTTGGGCCCATTATGACTACAAAAGCCATTGGTTGAAACTTGCTTGTTATGAATGGATCCAAACCCAATATTTAGTCCATAATAAACAGGTAAGAAACCCAAGTCCCTAAAAGAACACGTGTAATCCAACTATCGTTTAAAAATTAAGAAGTCCAAAACGCTCAAACTTAACCCATTAACCATGAAAAATCTATCGCTTGTTGGCGCATGCAATTTAAGAGCATTCATGTCAGTTCGTGTAAAAATTCATGTCTATTTAATATAAGAACCTTTTTATTTTATTTTACATATTCACTTTTCAAAACATCACACATCAAATTATCTATTTTACATTACATTTCACTAAAATATCAAATTTTCATGATTTTTTTTAAATTGTTTTTCTATCTTCACACATAACCATCATCCACTCTTTTGCTTCATCATTAGGATATGTAAAGAAAAAATAAAAAATAAATGCAAAATGAATAGTGTTAGCATAAATTTACAAATTAACTATAACAATCATGTATTTTTATATAATTTTGCATAACTTGATGCGGATGAATTTTGGACTTGATTAGCTAAAATGTGGTACTTTTTGTATTATACAAGCACTTATGTGAATGCTCTTACCAAAGTTAGAAGGCCTAAGGTTTCCAAGCATGGCTCAAGCACACGAAGCTAAAGTCCATCTAAAACAAGCCCACTAAAAGGATCAAGTCCGAACAATTTTTGATGAGCCCGATGAAATAGTTCATCCAGATACAACTAAGGACGAGGGTATAGCAATAAAAGCTAACATTATTGCCAGAACCATTATAGTTCTGACAAAGCAAGGCGACAGCTCAGAGGCTCCTATACTCACTTATTAAATATCAGGAGATTCCCCTTCCACCACATTGAATACTAAAAACGTTACCCAGAATTAAACAACCATTAATAGTGGTTCCAACAGCTAGAAGAAGAAGGACCTATTAATACCATGCTCCACCAAAGGTAAAGGGTACGAAAAACTAAGTTATTCTTACCAGCTAAAGATATTCAATCTTATTCTCTCTCTCATTCTGACTTCATCATTGGAGGCTCACTGGCAGGCACCACACCGGTGACCCATTCTTGTTATCTTCCCTTGTGTTCTTACAAGTTGCACCAAGGCTATCTGGACGACCTGAACGATTGACGACTTTAGCTTCATCAGTTTGGCGCCATCTATGGGAAACAATTTTCTTTCTCCTAATCCTAAGGACAAAAACCTATCCAGATCGAGTCCAGTGAACAACCAGAGTTAGTCGTCCTAGCATTGCAAGTCCAAGCTCTCATGGCTAGTGTGGAAGAGCTAACAAAGCAAAACTAGGAGATGCGGCAGCAACTGCAACAGGAAGAAAACCGTTCATCGAGAAGGGTCGAAAACAACAGGAATGAAGACGAAGTGCAAGATCCAAAAGGGAGCCGAAGGAGAGATGGCTTAAGGAGGACGAAGAGGTCCGATGAGGCCAGCAACGACCTCCTGAGGAGTATGAGAAAAGAGATGGACGAAATCAAGAATGCGGTGAAGGGAAAAACAGCCAAGAACTTAGACGGGATGGTGAGAAGGACAGATTCTCCATTCACGCAGTGGGTACTCGATCACCCACCCCCGTCGAAATTTCGGCTTTCGCAGCTAAAGTCGTATGACAGGTTGAAACACCCACTGGATTACATCACCACCTTTAAGATGACCTTAAGCCTGCAGCAGACCCCGAATGAAATAGTGTGTCGATCCTTCCAAACCACCCTCAAAGGAGCAGCCCGAGTGTGGTTCAGTAAGTTGGCGCAATTTTCCATTGACGATTTTGACTAGCTCAGCAGCTTGTTTGTGTGTCACTTCTTTGGAGGACAATGTCAGAAAAGACCAGCAAATCATTTACTGATAATCAGACAAGGAGAAAGGAGAGTCCTTAAGATCCTACGTGAAGCGATTTAACAGGAAAGTGCTAAAAATGGACAAGGCAGAGGATCAAGTGCAGCTAACGATGTTCAAAGCAGGATTGAGGTCCAGAGAATTCGTAGTGGCACTTACTAGTAGTCCCCCAGCGTCAATGACAGATTTGCTCATGAAGGCTCAAAAATACATGAACGCAGAGGACGCTCTGGCAGCAATAAAGGTAGGCGGACCTTGAACATCAAAGACGGGCCCCCGAGACAACGATAAAGGGCAAAAAAAGGAAAGGAGAAATCATCCTTCCAGCAATGACAAACGCAAGCGAAGGGACGACAAGGCTCGCAAAATGGTAAATTTCACACCCTTGGTAATGCCCATTAACTAGATCTTAATGCAAATTAAGGACAATCACCAGCTGAAATGGCCGAAGTCGTTAAGTGGTTCACCCAGTGCCCGAAATAAGAAAAAGTATTGCCACTTCCACTGAGACCACAGGCACTATACTGACGAATGTAGGGACCTTAAGGAGCAGATAGAGGAGTTGATCCAGAAAGGGAAACTACATAAGTTCGTCAAGAAAAACACGTATGGACAACCAAAGCAAGAAGACCGAACCAGGTCAGGAGAAAAGCCGAAGGACGATGACAAACCACGAGAAGGGCCAAAGGATGCAATAGGTGAGATAAGGATGATCAACGGTGGTCCAACGATGGAGGGTTCCTTCAAATCCCTCAAGAAGTCGCAGCAAAGATAGGTCAACAACGTCCATATGATACCACCAACAAAACACCGAAGAAGAGAAGCTACAAACATGGTCTTCTCGGAGGAAGATGCCAGAGGAGTAAAGCAGCGACATGATGACCCCCTGGTCATCATGCTAATGATAGAAGGGTTCAACACCAGAAGAATTCTAGTAGACAATGGGAGCTCCGCCGACATCATTTACCTCTCCGCCTTCCAGCAGTTGAAAGTGGACCCAAGTAGGCTTCGTCCATTTGAATCCCCCCTTATCAATTTCAGTGGGGATAAGGTGTACCCAAAAGGAATAGTGACCTTGATAGTGACAGCAGGCATATACCCCCAGCAAATAACGAACCAACTTAATTTCCTATTGGTGGACTATCCTTCATCCTGTAATGTCATCATTGGACGACCCACACTTAACACGTTGGAAAGCTACGACCTCGACATACTATTTAAAGGTAAAATTCCCTATAGAAAATGGAGTGGAAGTAATCAAGGGGGACCAGGTTTTGGCCCGTGAGTGTTATCAGGCAATATTGGCATCAAAAGAAAACCACACATGGATCATCAAAGAAAAGAGCCCCGAGATGATAGAAGCATTGGAGACAGTAGAACTGGTAGAAGGAAAGCCTATGAAGGTAACAAATATTGGGGCAAATCTTAGTCCAGGTATAAAGAAAGGGGTAGTGGAGTTCTTGAAAGGAAACCTGGATGTATTTGCGTGGAGCTACGAGGACATGCTCGACATCTCAAAGAATCTCATCCAACACCAGCTGAACGTGGATCCAAGGAGAAAACCTGTCCAACAAAGAAGAAAAGTCTTTGCACCCGAGAGGAACAAGGCCATCATAGACGAAGTAAACAAGCTCCTGGCAGCCAAGTTCATCAGTGAAGTGTACTACCCGGAGTGGTTGGCATACGTCGTCATGGTGAAAAAAGAGAACGAGAAATGAAGGATGTGCGTTGATTTCACAGATCTAAATCAAGCCTACCCAAAAGACAGCTTCCCATTGCCACGGATTGACTAGCTCATTGATTCCACAGAAGGGCACAAGCTATTAACATTTATGGATGTGTTCTCGAGGTACAATCAGATCCAGATGTCGAAAGAAGATCAAGAGAAGATGGCCTTCATCACCAGTTAGGGACTCTATTGTTATAGAGTCATGCCATTCGAGCTGAAGAACGCAGGAGCTACCTACCAAAGGTTAGTAAACTAAATGTTCAACAAACAAATCGGGAGAAATATGGAGGTGTACGTAGACGATATGCTCGTCAAGAGTAGAGAAGTGGAAAGCCATTTGGACGACCTTAAGGAAACCTTCAAAACTCTAAGACGATACCAAATGAAGTTGATCCTAGCGAAATGTGCATTTGGAGTCTCCTTGGGGAAGTTCCTTGGCTTTATGGTGTCACAAGAAAGTGAAAGCTATACTGGAGATTACCTCACCAAGGAACGTCAAAGTGGTACAAAGGTTGATAGGAAGAGTAGTGGCATTGAACCGCTTCATCTCAAGGGCAACGGATAAATGTCTTCCGTTCTTTAAGACCCTCAAACAGGCCTTCACGTGGACCGATGAATGTGAAGCGGAGTTCTAGGAGCTAAAACGCTATTTGAGCAACCCGCCATTACTGAGCCCATCAGTAGAAGGAGAAGACTTGTTCCTCTATCTAGTTGTCTCCGCCACGGCAATAAGTGCTACCTTCATTTGAGAAGAATCAAGGATCCAACGCCTCGTGTACTATGTAAGCCAGGCCTTTCAAGGAGCAAAGGCGAAGTACCCACGCATTGAAAAGATCACTTTTGCTTTGATCGTTGCCTCTCAGAAGCTTCGTCCATACTAGGCCAACCCATCAAGAAGGTAATGAACAAACCAGATGCCGTAGGAGGAATGGTGTAATGGGCAGTTGAACTAAGCTAATTCGATGTTGAATATAAACCGCTACAAGGGGGTGGGCTATGCTAGTGGTATTGGGCTGCCTCCTGCTGCACTAAGCCCAAGTTTTCTAGATAAGAGAGTCAGGACCAGTCTAGCTTCAACTTAAGGTGGTCCGGCTTGTGCGCAAACTAGGCCAAGTCTGCCAGGAACGTGTTCACGGCAAGTGGAACTGTTTCAAACAAATTATGGCAGGCAGACATAATAATAATAGAATAAGCAGAAAATATCTAGCCACTTAGATGGGGAATTGACCAAATAGCCCTTAACATCAATTATAATAACAATACTATTTGTTTTCTTTTTTGCGGAAGAGAAAGAAAGAATAACAGAGAAATATCAAATGTTTATAATAATGGGTTGATCGGAATACTAGAGTAATTGATCGGAAATTCAATCTACGGGAGCAGAGCCATAAAGGGGAGAACGTCCCTTCTCAAAGCCGTCAATCTCTCAGGAAAGAGTCCTGTCGTAGAGGTTAACAGCCCTGAGGGAAACGGGCCTGAGTGGTTTTTTGCGTAGGTGTTTTCGAGTTTTTTCTGTTACAGAGGGCCGGATTTCATGAGAGAGAGAAGGGATTAATCTACCGGTGCATGCCCACCTTTCTAATTCTCACTGTTTCTTTTTCTTTCTTCTCACTTTGTTTTCTTTGCTATTTCTTTTAAGTTTTCTATTTCCTTCTCTAAGTTCCGTTGTTCCTCCCCCTGCTATTCACGGCAAGATCCTCCTTTTATAGTGCCTGCCGTGACTTGATTTTACTGTTTTAACCCTTAATTCCCTTTGTCTGGTTTGGGTGTACTGGCCGACCATCACTGTTCCGTTTGTGTGTCGCCCTCCCATTACTAAACAAGGAAGAGTATTTTGTTTGCTAGTCTGCTGTAGCACCCTTCCTGCCACGGTCTGGGTTATTTTTCTCTCTCTATCCCTCATGGCATGCACCTAATGGTTCCAACTCCGCTTGCCTCTTTTGGGTAGTAAACCATCCCAACAGGACACCTCCCCAAAAAAGCCTAAACCGAAACCATAAAAATAGATTTTTCCCCTCTCCTCACCGCCAAATCATGCCCTCTGATCCTCTGACCCCCCAACCTCACCATGCTCTGTATTGGCTGGGTACAGGCTGGTAGTGCCTACGCCTTACGCGTGCCTTCATTCCATATGTGTCCAAAACTTGCCTGCTGCCTATTCATCTGCCGTGGTCTGAAGGCTCGCCGTCCGTGTTTTTTGACCTCTTATGTGGGCTGTTCTTTGTTCTTCCCGCTCCATTCAAGAGCTGGGCTTTATCTGATGATGGGCCTTAAATTTCTTTGGCCCATTCCTTGGTTTCCTTTATTTCTTGCAATGTCGTACTGTTATTCCTGCTGTAATAACTTAATCCTGCTGGGTCTCTTTTAGACCAGCCATTTATTCCTTCTCTCAGTGGCTTGGCATGGCCATTGTTTTGCTTTTACTTATGGGCTCCTATGTCCCTTTGGGCTTTCCTTTGGGCATCCTTGGCCCGTTTGCTTTCTTTGGGCTTCCTCGGCCCTTTTGCTAATTCCACACTCCTATGGGTTTTTTACTAACTTCATTGGGCTTCCCTGGCCCAATAACCTTATTCTCATCCTTGGGGTTTATGGGCCTGCCATAAACCCCTTACTTTCTTAGTTTGCATTACCTTGGGCCTGCGGCGGCCCTTTCTCGCTTTTCTACCTCATACACTACCCATAGGATGCTACTTCTTTCTTTCCGAGTTTCTTTAAGCCCACTTGCCTCTTCAAGACCCATTTGTTTATTTCTTAGGCTTGTGATCCATTATTCCTACCACTTGAGCCTAATGGTTTTGATGTCTACTTTGTCAATTCTTTGTTGCCCTTGTTATTGGGCTTTCTTTCTCATAAATGGCCCTCAACAACCGCGAACAGCAATAAAGGCCCAAGTACTAACAAACTTCATTGCCGAATTCACAATGCTTGAAGACAACCCGACGAACATAACAGAATCATAGACGGTGCAAACCTACAGGTCGTTAGCCAAAGGCAGGGGCGGAGTCAGAGTCGTCATAACCTCTCCTAAAGGGGACGCCTTGAAGCATAGGGTCCAGCTTCAGTTCCCAGCCACCAACAATGAGGCTAAATGTGAAACAATACTGACGGGACTGAGATTAGCTAAGTCCATGGAGGCTAAAAAAGTACTCCTAAAAAGTGACTCCAAGCTAGTGGTCAGGCAGATCAAAGGGGAGTATGAAGCAAAAGAGCAGAGGATGCAGAAGTACTTAAAGTTGATGCACCAGCTTGTCAAAGATCTAGAACAAATTGAGTTTATACAAGTTCCACGAAGTTTGAACATGGAAGCAGATGAAGTGGCGAGACAAGCATCGTCAGAAGCTGTAGATGACCCATTGGGGATCAAGATAGAGGTACAAAAATTCCCCAGTATAGAAGAGTTCCATACATTTGCGATACAAGGGAGCATGAGCTGGACAACACCTATCATCTCCTAACTGAAGGATGGCCACCTACCATCAGATCCAAACGAGGCAAGGAAGATATAGAAACGAGCTACCAGATTCACACTCCTAACTCTCTACAAAAGAGGATTTTCTTTCCCCTACCTAAAGTGTGTCGAAGAGGACGAAGCGAGGTACATCCTAGAAGAAGTTCACGAAGGCATTTGCAAAGATCACGCAGGACCAAGACCTATATCAAAGATTACCAGGGTGGGCTACTGCTGGCCAAAAATACAAAAGGAAGCAAAGGATTTCATCAAAAGGTGTGACAAGTGCCAAAAGTATGGAACATCCACAGAACCCCAGGAGAAAAGATGACAGTCATAACCTTTCCATGGTCATTCGCGCAGTGGGGGATCGACATAGTAGGCCCCCTGCCCCAAGGTAAAAAGCAGGTAAAATTCTTACTCGTAACAATTGACTATTTCACAAAGTGGGTAGAAGCAAAGGCTCTGGCAACAATCACGGAGACAAAAGTACAAGGCTTTGTGTGGAAGAACATTGTTTGCAAATTCGACATACTGAGGACGATCATATCAGACAATGGCAAACAATTTGACAACTAGGCATTCAGATCTTTCTGCTCGAGACTCGGGATCAAAAACCACTTCTCATCACCAGGACACCCACAGGCCAATGGACAGACAAAAGTGACCAATCGAACCTCGCTGAAGGCCATCAAAGTTCGACTAGAGAGGGCAAAGGGTGCATGACTTGAAGAATTGCCAAGTGTCCTTTGGGCCTATAGAACCACGACTAGAACCCCGACAGGAGAGATACCATTCAACCTTATGTACGGCACGGAAACTGTAATCCTCGTTGAAGTGGGGGTCACTAGCATAAGGAGAGAATTCTTCGACGAAGAAACCAACAAGGAATAGCTGACGACGAACCTGGATTGCCTAGACAAGATAAGAGATGATGTGTCCAAAAAATGGCAAAATACCAATAGAGGATGTCAGGATACTACAACCATAGAGTAAAGCTTAGGAAATTCAACATAGGAGACCTCGTCCTAAGGAAAGTTTCACCTGCAACGAAGAACCCAGCTTATGGAAAACTTGGCCCTACCTGGGAGGGCCCGTACAAAGTCATCCACTATTCAAGACAAGGAAGGTATCACCTAGAATGCAGTGTTTAAAAGCATAATGTTAAAGCCCAAAAACAACAGGGCATCCCAAAACCTTAAAGTGTTCAACAATAAATGTAAAAGGCCTTAAAATAGACGGAGCGACCAAAAAAAAAAGATAGAGTAAACTTTTTCTGAAAAAACTCAAGCAGCTTAGTCGTCACCACCATCACCAGCCCCCCTGTCAGCAGTGGCTTCCTCAGCTTCCATCTCTTTTTCGACGGCCTCAAGGTCCAGGTTGACCAAGTCCATCCCAGGGTTGTGTTTGGCCAAGTACCTTATTAGTAGCTCAAAACCCTTGAAGTACCAACCAAGAAGGATGCTGTTGTACTTGTCAGTTTGTTGAAAAGCCTGCACCACCTCATCCCCAACCTTTGAAGCCTCACGCTTAGCTGCCTGGAGCTGTTCATCCTTTTGCTTCGTCAATAGCTTCTCGGCCTTCAGCTCGTCTATCAGGGCCTTGATCTTTTCCTTCATCTGGTTCCCGTCGTCCATCGCTGTTATCAGCTCCTTCCTCAAGCTGGAACCCTTAGCTTCTAAGGCGTCAACTTTGGAGTTGGCCATGACGACCTTCTCCACACTGGTCAAGTACTCAATGGTAGGATGGATAGCTTCTCCCAGGACCTTAAACAAAAATACAAGTACAATAAGGGACAGAATAGAAATCACCGCAAGAAAAGATATTTTAGTGACAAGGGTAAAATTCAAGAGTGTACCTGGACGAGCTTATGGACATGACGACTCACAAGCTTATGAGAAGGAATAGAATTTAGACCCTTCAGCTCCTCAGGAGTGACAACGTTGTGAGCCCTCCCTATGGCAATGACAGCATCATCCCAAATGCTGGAATTGACCTTGCTCTTCCCTTTGTCACTACCACGAGCCTTCTTTAGACGAGGAGTGATCTCCTCAACGGAAGCAGTAGGAGAAGCAGCCTTAGGGTCAAAAGCAACAAGAGTAGATGCAATGGTCTCCACGACCTCCTTCGCTGCTCGAGAACGTTTCTGAGCAAGGCTGGATAAGGGTTCGCTCTTCTTGACCCTTAACTTAGCATATAATTCCTAGTTAAACTTGGTCGCCATTTCTGCAAAAGACCACCACAAACAAGATGTTAACAATGAAACTGGAAGGAGGAAGACGACAAGTACTTACTTTTCTCCTCTCTGGCTATTGTGCGCAAGACGTAGGGGGAAGGTTTAGGACCCAAGAAATGAAGAGCCAACGTCCTGGGGTTAATCAGTTCATCAAAATCGTCAACAGTACTCGTGTACTCCGTAGCATTCTTGACGTAGTTCTTGTACCTACTCTTTAACTTTAGACGAGCCTTGGCTGCAAGAGGCAAACAAATACAAGGCGTTAGAGTCAGATGAGCCAAAGGTAAATACTTTCAAAAAAAAAAAAAAAAAAAAAAAAAAAAATAAAACAAAAATGAAGGAAGACGCACTAAGCTTGGGTGTCCCCCACCTACACAACAACCTAGGTACGTCTCCCCAAAGATCGTTCGAGAGGCTTTCCTAGCCATCTTCAGAGATGAAGAAGTACCTAGACTTCCAGTAGCGAAATGACGAGGGTAAACTTGCGATAAGGCGAGACTTCCTATCCCAGGGCACCAACTCATAGTACCTAAACTCCTTTGACTATTTCAGGCGATGCATATGTAAGAGTTTGTCCATCCTAATCACATCTCCCTCCATTACGATCATCCATATCTCCATTAAACTAATGACGATCCTCCAAGAATTTGGCATAAGTTGCCCCGGTGCTATACCTAGGTGGTGGAGGAGCTCCATGATGAAAGGATGGACGGGGAATCTAAGGCCGCTCAGAAGGGCAGCCTCGTAAAAACACACCTTCCCAAGATTGAAGGTGTAAGCCTTCTCACCTGGACGAGGGAGACAGATCCTAGTTTCGTCAGGGATTTGGAACCTATCCCTAAATCTGAAGATTGTATCCTCATCCAGAGAACACACTTCTTTAAGGGCGTGGAAAGCCCTTAACACAGTGGGGGAGGAAGACGAAGGGTTTAAAGACGGGGACGCCAAGATGGCGGTGTCAACTTCTACGGCTTTGTCACTAGACGACAAGCCTGTATCCAACTCACTTGACCTCACTTCCATTGACATTGCCCTTACAGACTTAAACCAATTCAAGGACTAACGCAGCAAGGGACTAACGCAGCAAGGGACTAAGGTCAACTAAGATTAGACCTGGAGCACTACTCTCAGAAACAAAAGACCCAACCTTCGGACAGCCACTACCAGACCCAACAAGCGCCCCTAAACGAGCAAAAAGAAAAGAAACAAAAACGGTAGTGGCGCCTAACCTCAGAATACTCATACATTAAAAAGAAAAAAAAAATGGAGGGAAAGAAGCTCTTAGTCGAAGCAAAGCGAAGCAAGATCAGGAAAGGGATAATACCGTACCTGAAGAAGAAAGAGCAGAGTGGCCAAAGCTTGGAGAAGGGAGGAATCTCAAAAAATTGCTGAAAGTAGAAGTGGTCCCAGAATTAAACCACCATTAATAGTGGTTCCAACAGCTAGAAGAAGAATGACCTATAAATACCACGCTCCACTAAAGGTAAAGGGTACGAAAAACTAAGTTATTCTTACCAGCTAAAGATATTCAATCTTATTCTCTCTCTCATTCTGACTTCATCATCGGAGGCTCGCTGGCAGGCATCACATCGATGACCCATTCTTGTTATCTTCCCTTGTGTTCTTGTAGGTTGCACCGGGACTATCTAGACGACCTGAACGACTGATGACTTTAGCTTCATCGATTTCAATGGCTCAAGAAGACTCGAATGATGTTTTAAGAGTGTTCAAGGACCTTATGACTTCTATAGCCCAAGACCAAAGGGAGTTTCAAGCAAATTTACATGCCTACAAAGAAGACAAGGGGTTAGTAGACCAAAGTCACCAAACCACAAGCTCATTTGAAAAACCACGAGACTAAAGTTCAAGACCTTTTCAAGCTTTGAAGATTCAAGCCCAAGCTCTTCGAATACTCCAAGAAAGAAGAGCTATTAAAGATGTTCTCAACCCCATATATAGTTGAGACTTGAGAATCAAAGGAAGATGCACGAAGTTCTAGCAAAAATCTCTTGGATATTCAACCATGCATTACAAATTATTATGGCTAACCACTACTCTCTACCATGTGCAAAGTCACATATGAGTCACCTAAGCTCGAAGAGGTTCCACACTTCCAAAGCTTAAAGGAAAGAAGTATGAGCCCTCAAAAGTCAAAAGTCACCTTTGATATAAATTTTGTTTTTCTTAAGCTTGCTTCACATATGTATTGGTTTATAAGCCAAGTGATCGAAATCAAAGATAATATTCGAAGCGTAATAAATGAAAATAGTGTGATTAAAGCAATCATAAATCAAATGATTCTAATGAAAACCAAAAAAAATGTATAAATTGTGATTAGAATTTAGAAAATTGTCAAAGTTGAAGAGGCGCATGCGTTCTTTACTTTTTTATTATTATTATAATCATTTAAATATTACTATTTTCTAAGAATAATAATATACATTGTCGTATAAAAAAAAATAATAATAATATACATCGTAAACATTTTAATAAAGCAATATATTGATATGGTTAGTTTCAAAATAAACTTCATGTTGACAATAATTATTTTGTAGTTGTGTGATATTCATTATTTTAGATGTAGGGTAAATGATATATATAAGATTACATATTTATAAGACTAAGGTTAACCACAACCTTCAAAATAAATTTTTTTTTTTCTACTGTCACTCTTTTTAGATTACATATCCACAAGATTAGTGTTAACCCCAATTCCCCAAAGAAAATTCACATATATCCCCTATCCTTAGCCACACTTGAAAACTATTAATCGATCATTTGGAGTTATCAATTTGTGCAAGGAATTGGGGCTATGTGATAATAATGTCTTTCACTCTTATAGTCAAATCAACAAACTTTTTTTTTTTTTTTTTTTTTTTTTTTTGATAGGATCAACAAACTTCTTTTAAACGCAAGGAAAGTGTACCAATTTTCTTTTAAAGGCAAAGCAGGTAGATATGTTGCTCTTATTAATCAAACATTCGATGTACTTATTTTTTATTATTAATTTTTTTCAATATGAGGGGAAAAGATTACTGAACTTTGATTATCTTCGTAAAATTACATATATTCTTCTTCTTCTTTTTACATGTATTTTTCTTTCAACAAAATGTAGATGCAATATGCTAATAGAGCCATAAATCGGTCAAGAAATAAAAATAATAATAAGAGCAATATATAGGCGTGTAGAACCGCTTCTGACAGAAGCTGCGGATTACGCAACAAAGAAATTATATATTAAAGAAAATTGATTGGCATTCATAAATCAGAATCAATTTGTTCATCAAAAAATAATAATAATAAATAAATCACAATCAATCAGAATCGATTGCCAAGAAAGACGATAATCCGCAAACACGTTACCAATATTATTGAAAGATTGATTGTCCTCTTCTACTCCACACTCCACACACATACAATTAGAATACAACCTAGCCACCTCTAATCTATGTTGACCCGAAATTGCCATATATGCATCACCACACTACATCATTGTCAAAAACTTGGATTTTTTTTTTCCCCCTTAAATTTTTGCCTCATTGTATTTGCAGCACTTTAAAAAAAAAGTACTTTTTTTTTTTCCTATAAATAAATGAGATACAAATTTCTAGAAGTAAAATTTGTTTGGTAATTCAATTAATAGACACATTTTGGTATTTTTACAGAATATATTTAAGGTTTAACTCTTTTTACTCTTCACTATCGAATTATTAAGAAAATTTATAATAATAATAAAATTCGGCTCCCTTAATTCTTTTTTTACCTTTTTTATTTTTTAATGTTTTGGCCAAGAAGTAGATTACACGTCAAATGATTGATTTAATACACGTTCTTGGCTGTTCACAACACACGTACGTAATTGCCAACAAAACCATGAGACGAGACCACCTTGTATTAATGTTTTTGTCTTATAATTCCAACAAGAATTGCGTGCTTTTGTTTTGTAACTTCCATCCCACGACAACTGAAGCTCGCTTATAAATCCAAAACAAACTTCCACGAGAGTCGAGACCTTACTTTTATTTATTATAATATTTGTTAAATGATTAAATTCATTATATTCTTTTAGTTTAACTAGTAATTACATCTCAATCTTATTTAAGAATAAATATTCAATTGTATTACTTTATTCTTATTAACATTCATTTCTTTTTCAACTCTTGAAAAAACCTTGCAAGTAGCTACACCGACTTTCTCAAAAAAAAAAAAGTAGCTACACCGTAACCTTAATTGTTCGGCTGAATGGTATGCGTTTGGCTAATTTATTTGTTAAAAGATAAGATAAAAATATTGGCTTTAAGCAAATAAATTTGGAGTAAATAGGCATTGCCAAAGGCATAAAACTCTTTAATGAGCTTGGTTTTTCTGGTCAAGCCACATCTATTTAATTAGAAATATGACTCATATGAGTTGAATGTGGATGATAGTTACCTCAATTAGTAAAGTATCTTGTCATTGAATAAGAGACTTGCAATCTAGTTCTATCTACATAAAAAATCAATTGGTATCTTAATCTAATAATAAAAAATAATTATCATAAAATGAACGCTATATATTCAAATTCTTGTGTGTGTGTTTTGGTTTTTGGGAGAAGGGGGGGACATATGGCTACTTGAAATCAAGAAAAAAGTAACTGAGTTTTTATTTGTGTACAAGATGCACACAAAACAACAAAGATTAACTTATGGTCCATTTGGATTGAGAGAGAGGGAGGGGGAGTAGAGTAAATTAGTATAAAATTAGCTTATTTTTAGCCAACTCTACTCTACTTCCCTCCACTCTCCCTCCTTCCCCCCTCCATCCAAACAAGCCATTAGGGTTTTCTTTATGAGGTGTTTTTGGGTATTGTAACAATAGAGTGTTGTAATATTCATAGCGGAGGCCTCATTGCAATATTGGTTCACTAAGTTCTAGTTTTTTTTTTTTTTTTGTCAGATTGTATTCATTCATAAATAGCTTATATTCTTATACTTTCTTAATTATTATATATTCAATTTAAGTTATAATAAAGGATGAATGGATTTTGCCCCGCGATTTTTTTTCTTTAGAGTGGAGGGATTTCCATGTAAATTTGGTATGCATATGATCATTTGCTTGGGTGAATTTTACTTTTCACTATTTCTTGGGTTTAGTTCACACAGAAGTTAAATTGGTTTAATAAGGTGGAATCAAGAGCTTTTTTGTCCCAAAGTAAATATATCATTTGGTAAAATATGCAAATTATTCATTTTTAATTACTTCATTTTGTTTCTAAAAACAATACTTCATTTTTTAAAGAAAATTAGAAAATGGTTAAGAGTTTCTTGACCTTTTGATATACTTAGTTTTTAATTCTCATACTAATTTTTTTTTTTTATCGTAATGCAATGAATTTATTATGTTTATATTAATCAAATAAATAATGAAAATTGAATTATTATGAAAACATATTGAAATAGAACAACTTGATTTTTTTTTAATAATTTGATAGTTGGGAATAGGGAGATTTAAAACACTAAAAGAGGTGCCAAGCTTTTTAGAACATAGTAAATTTTTTATTAAAATTACTTGAACTGATAATAAGTTTTGTTAAGAAATTTTAGATTAATTTAAATGGGTTGAAATTATTATATGAGTTTTTTATATGAGTTTTTAGTAGATTTAATTCGAAGTGAGTTTAAATTGGAGGAAAATATAGTATAAAATTAAAGCATATAGGTTCTTAAAGTTTAGTACTTGAGCGATTTTAGCCTCTTAAAATAATTGCTTTTAGTCCCTTAAATGAAATTGCCAAATTAAAAACTAATATAATATGTTCTAAATTCTAACTTCATAGGGATTAAAAATGATCACTTTAACTTTCAAGGAAAAAAAAATCACTTTATATTTCTGAAGACTAAAAATTGATCAATTTGAATTTTTTTTTTTTAATAACTAAAAGAGATCATTCTTAAGATTGTGAGGGATTAAAAATGATCATTTTAAATTTTAAAAACTAAAATAGCTCATGGTTAATGTTTAACAACAAACTGGATATTTTAGCCTAAAATTTTTTAATTAGAGTATTAAAGTACTTGGTTTTATAAGTTTTATTTTCACTAACGAAAATGTGAATGCTCTTTATTTCCTCTCTCATATTTGAAATGTGGATAGATATCAAGAATATTAGAGGGGACAGGTGAGAGTGATCTCTCCCCATTATCTTAAGAACAAAAAAGCTAACAATTCTCTCAAAAATAAAAATAAAAAAACTGACAATTTGCTTTAATTTTTTTTTAATGAAATATATCACTATCACACAAGTAATCTATGAAAGAAACAAAGACCCTATATGGAGATTACCCAAAAAAAAAACCTATCTGGTAACATTGACAGTTTTCGTTGTTTAAACAACACAACACATATTTTTACAATACTTTTTCCTATAGCTTGAACTCTTCCTCTCTTATAGACCCCTAAACACTTTGGGCATAAAAATACGTCAATTCAATCTCTTACCGAACGGCCCAATCTATTAATAAATAGCATCAATTCCAAGCTATCGGGTTTAGAAAATGACAGTCCCTGCACTGCATTATTGGATTTTAGTAAATATAGATATCCCTTTTAGAAAAACACTTCCCAAGAAATCAGATTTTCTTTTTCATTTTTTCGAAAACGAAGAAATGAGAGTTGACCTTTCCAATTCCGGCATCTTCATTTTTCAGCCACATAAACGGAAACTGATGATCACAATTACTTTTCAATATCTCTACCTTAATATTTTATAATAAAAAAATATAGGTAATTATTATAATATATATATATATATATAGGTAATGGGCTATTAGAATTTAAATGGACTACTTATAGCATTTATAGCATTTGCATCCGATTTCCTTAAAAAAATTTATTTTATTATCTCAAAAATTATTTTATTTATTATACCATATCATTTTATAATTTGATTCTCAAAAAAAAAATATCATTTTATAATATATCAAACATCTTAACTTTTATTTTTTTATGCAACACATTAAAATAATATATATATCTACACAATAAAATATACAACACAAAACTATTTCTCCTCTTTCTATTAATAATAAATTAGAGACACAATAAAATAATATTATTTAAGAATACAATTTTACTACAGTAGCCTCTTAATTGTAAAACAAGTCAATTGAATAGACATGGAAGTTCAATTAAAAAAATATAAAATTGTTATAGATATCAAGCTCAAATAATCAAGCACAAGCCGTAATTGGTGCGAAGGCAAAATTTACTATTTGTACTATGAGTTTATTTTAACTATAATTAGTGGATGATTAGTTTAGAATTTAGTCTTTTATATATATACATATTGTGTTGATTGTAACACAATTATTTGTGTGTTCTCTCTTGTGTTTTCGCTTTATCTCTCTATTTATTTCAATTTACTTGTTAAAGGACAAAATTTGGTTACAAAATTACAACTTCCACTTAAAAAATTAACATAGCTATATATTTAGAAAATTTAATTGTTAGATTGCATGTTCTTTATGTTCTTAATACACATATAAAATTTCATGTTAATTGGATATTATTTACTATTAGATCTATAAATTTATTTTTATGCATAATTTTAGATTATAAAAACTTAAAATTTAAATATTTTATTGATGACATAGTTATTGATTTTTGATTTTCTGAAAATTCTACAAACATGGAGATATAACTCATATAAAAAGAAAATGTAATTCAACAGTGGATTTATCAAAATTTATATCCAATAAAAAGGTATTGAGTAGAGTTTTAGTATTAGGCTATAATCAAGTTTATTGCCAAACTTTGTCATTTGCTAAAAATATAAATTATTCATAGAAGTAGAACCAAATCTCCAATATATTTTTATAGGAACCAAAAAAAAAACTCATGCTAAATTGCCAACATTCACTTATGATATGTTAAGATGAATATTTGAATTTAACATCGTCATGGATAGCATATTTTTTTTTTTTGAGAAAGTTTCAACCTATGGCGTCCGCTCCTGATAATAGCTCTTTATCATTAGACTAAAACACCAATCAGTTTTTGGTGTAGACGGGGATTGAACCCTAGATCTCTTATACAACCATCAGAGACTTTACCAGTTGAGCTAACTGGAACCCACGGATAATTTTTTATTTAAGATTAAACATTTGTCTTATTTATCAAAAGAATATTAATTTTCAATTTTGATGTTACTCTACTTGTTTTAATTAAAATTTTTTTTTTTTATTAACGTCTCAAACAAGAAATTTATGTTTCAAAATTTTTTTAATTATAATATAACTAAATAATAGGAGGAGATATACCTCAAAAAATTTCACACCACTTAACTATTATTATTTTTAAGAATCCACCTAACTATTACTTTTTTTTTTTGCTGAATCACCTAACTATTACTTGAACATGAAGTTCATGTTTAGAAGTTGTGAAATACCTATTTTGACATTTTCCTAAACTACCTACATTCCTTTTGCAAAAGACAAAATGCTCATTAAAAATTGCATCCACCTTTATTAAAAAAAAAAAGTGAAGATTAAAGAACATTTTTAAAAAGTTCATTAAAACCTCTACTTGTAATTGGAATTTGGATAAACTATTTTATTTTACTTAAAGCCATTTTTTTATTTCAAAAATTCTAGTAATATGGGTATTCCAAAAAAAAAAAACGAAAATAGTTAAATAAGTTAGAGAGAAAATTAAGATAACAGTATTTCTTGGCGTGTACCCAAGAGAGAGTAGTGGAGAGTGAATGGTCATTTAATACCCAAATGGCCCTCAAAATCAACCAGGAAAAATTCTGGGGGGACCCACTACTAGGAGGAGATACCAAAAACAAAAAGTCTCAGAGTCATAGGTGTGTGTGCGTGTGTTGTTTTCAGTCTCGATTCGTTCACCTTCACCTTCATCTTCACCTTGAACCTCTTTTCTTAGCTCACACACACACACACACACACACAGAGTTGTGTGGGTTGGGTTCTCTTCTCATTATTAATTAGAATGAATCTCTCTCCCAAACTCTCTCCTTCCCTTTTGGTTTCCAATCTCAAATAAAATTCCATTCTGCAACTTTCCTCTTCCTTCTCACTCTCTCTCTCTTTTCAGTTTCATTCCACATCTCCGTTTCTGTGAGTATTTTCTTTCCTTTAAACTCTCCCTTACAACATGTTTTCTTGTTTTTCAATAACTTACCAGGAAAAAATTAAGAAAACAAGATGACGAGGATGTTTTTGTGAGATTCTGTTTTTTGTTGTTGTTGTTTCCTTTTTTTTATGCAGAATGATCAAAAAGGGTATGAGTTGGCTCTTACTTTTTCGTAAAAAGTACATAAAAAATTTTGTACAGTTTAACTTTAGATTCTGGGGCTTTTTTTTTTTTTTTTTTTTTTTTTTTAAGCAACAAAATGGGGTCTTGGGAATTTGGCTGCTGGGTGTGTTTTTGAATAGTTTTAGTGAGCTCAGTTTAGAGAAGGGTATTTAGAGGTCTCTTGGTTTTGTAGCATATTAAAATCATCTGCTATTATATAATTTTGCTTTGATCTTATGAGTTCAGTAATTAGTACCTTTGCTATTTGGATACTATAGTCTATAGCTATATACTTATTGGGTATGTTCCATGATGATGATGTTGATTTTTGTCGTCCCATCATTTCTGAGAGTGTTATTAGCATATGCCTTGTTGTCAAGCACATCCTAGGGACTAGTGCCTTAATCTCATGATTTTTAGTTTTTTTTGTGGGTAAGAGTTTTGGGAATTGACTTCTCCCGTAGGCTTTGTTCAATAATGAATTCGTGTTAATTCAGATTGAGGGATGGCTAAACAAATTGTTCCTGCACAACCGGCTGCTTCTTATGAGTATGAGCTTCTTGAAGATGATGATCAACTTAGAACTGTGGTCGTGTCATCAAGCCAGATAAGTCCTTGGATTCAACCTGCAAAATTGAAACTTAGACACAGAATTGGGAGGGGCGCTTTTGGTGATGTTTGGTTAGCAACTCATCATCAGTCAATGGAAGACTATGATCAGTTTCATGAAGTAGCTGTCAAGATGCTGCATCCTATTAAAGAGGATCACATTAGGGATGTGTTGCATAAATTTGAGGATTTTTTTTCCAAGTGTCAAGGGGTAGGAGGTGTTTGTTGGCTACATGGTATTTCAATTATAAATGGAAAGGTGAGTTTGTATTTGTATTAGAAGCATTATATAGGGTCATTCTGCGTTCTCACATACAGGGTCCCTAAAAATGATGTTGATTTTTTATTACAGCTATGCATCATTATGAAATTCTACGAGGGATCAGTTGGTGACAAAATGGCTCGCCTTAAAGGAGGGAAGCTTTCACTGCCTGATGTTTTGAGGTGGGTTCGGATTAGATAGAAAATATGCTCTTTTTTTCTGTTTCTATTTAATGTGTAAAACATAAAATCTTTGAATGTGCCATTCTGAGTGTATGCTACTGCCTACTGCTTACAGGTATGGTATTGATTTGGCTCAAGGAACTCTAGAACTGCACTCAAAAGGGATTTTGGTGCTCAACCTCAAACCTTCTAATGTGCTTTTTATTGAAAATGACCACGTAATGCTAGGAGATTTTGGTATTCCTTATCTGCTGCTTGGTATTCCATTGCCAAGCTCAGATACGGCTCACAGGCTTGGAACACCAAACTATATGGCTCCAGAACAATGGCAACCAGAAGTAAGAGGTCCAATATCCTTCGAGACCGATTCATGGGGATTTGGGTGCAGCATTCTTGAGATGTTGACTGGTGTTCAGCCTTGGCGTGGGAAATCTGTAGATGAAATATATCATTCAGTTGTCAGAAAGCAAGAAAAGCCAGTAATCCCTTGTGACCTTCCTCCACTACTTGAGAAACTTCTTACTGGTTGCTTTGAGTATGACTTCAGGAGTCGTCCTTTAATGACAGACATATTGCATGTGTTTAAAAGGTACCTCTACTTTTCAAACTTGTGCTTGCATATGTAAAAATATTTCCTCACATAGCAGATTGCCTTTTGAGGTAGCTGCAGGAAATTTGTCATATTGCATGTAGTCTGCTCATTAGCTATGCTTGATTTGGTTGTCTGAACTAGTTTATGAATAAGTAAAGAAGAGATGTAGACAAGATGATGATTCACGTTTTAGACTATTCAAGGACTGCTACGCTAAAACTATATGTCTCCAGTTTGAAGTTCTTAACTAATTTTATATAAGTTGAGAAAATATTTAGATTGGTCGTTTCTTATATGCACCAACCCAGGGCTGTTGGGTTCAAAATTTTTATTCTGGAGTAATTATAAAAGCAAATGGCCTTTGGACCTAATTGCATCTCCTCCCTCAATGAGTAAAAGGATAAGATGGTGAGACCACGAGTTCAACATGAGCATGATTTGTACTTGCCTAAAAAAAGATGGCTATTATTTGAGAGTGAACCATCATTTAAGAAAGCATATTGATGCAAAGCTTTCTTGACTTGCACAGTTCAGATATGGTTTTGTAGGGTTTGCTATTTTCATCTTTCACTTAAAATTAAAATGTACTATTTAATAATTCTTATTTAGTAGATTCAATGTTTAAGATTTAATTGAAAGTAATGACTCTAATTTATAATTCAACTAAACTTTAATAATCAAAATCTATTAATAAAATGAAAGTTGACAATGTAGTTGATGGCAGGTTTATCTTGCTGAAAAATAAAGTGTTAATTGATCACTTGTTCGAAAATGAAAAATGAACATCTCCAGTTGCAAAATAGGCGTGTCCTAGTATCATAGCTAAACCTGAGTATGAATTTCTTAGGCTGTGAAACATGACAAGTTTATTCTTTGATGGAAGATGCATCCATGAGAAATGAAATATTAGGAGAAGGTGAATGATTGACTCAAACTCAATTGACATGATCCATAGTTGCAAGTTTGAATTTGTTGTGGTGCATAAGGAATTAAGGATTGGAAACCGCTATCTAGTCATTGGTGGGATCAATTGACATGATCCCAATCATTGTCCATGATGGCAAATGGATTCATGAGAATGAAATATTAGGTGAAGGTGAATGATTGACTCAAACTCAATTGACATGATCGTTAGTTAATTGCAAATTAGATTTTGTTGTGGTGCATGAGGATGTGGAAACTGCTTTCTGATCATGGTGAACATAAGCTTTAAATTACATATCCATATAGCAGAACCCTATAATGAAATTATTGCAGAAGGTGACAGTGGCCTACACAAGCCATGTTACTCTTTGTGATTATACACCATTCAAAAACTTTCAATTAGATTAATATCTACCAAGTCTGCCTTTATTGTACGTGTCCTTCATATGCTTATCATGCATGCTCAAATTTTCACTTGATCTAATGTCATTTATGATCCAATCCAAAACTCATTTGTTTAGTAGATTTTAAAAAGTAAAAAAATTCATACCCAATGCGCAAAACTCCCACTTTTGTGGGGTTTAAGAGAGGCCATAGTAAGCAGCCTTACCCCTAAATTTTTTGGTTGAGAGATTGATTCTTAAACTTGAGCATGAACATGGGGTTTGTATTTTTTGATGGAAGGCACTTGCCATCGCACCAAGGCCTGTCCCCTGGTAGTCTTAAATTATAAAAACCATTTTTTTGGACATTTTTTAGAGGTAGTTCTTAATTTCCTATTATCTTGTTATTTGGCAAGCATTATGGCCATGTACACAACAACCACTAAGACTTAGTACCAAAATTCTAGGATTGACCATGTATTTTAAACAAACTAGTCAAGGTCAATCACATGATGGGTATGTGGAGGTCATATTGGGTTTGGCAAAATATTAATACTATGAACCCCCCCCCCCCTCTCCTCTTTTAATGATATATATGGTTGGGTTTAAATTACACCTAATGTAAATTTTGGTAATGTTACACCACTCAATTATTTTTTATTAGACGTGTATTTTGACAAATCTTCTATTGAATTGCATTTCTCCTTATACTCTCGATGTTTGCAAAATTTCATGATGATTAGAAATCAATAACCATCTCATTTGTAAAATGTTTAAGTTTTTTGTATTTTAAAATTCTTCACAAAACATAAGTTCATGAATCAAATTGTAAATAGATTTTATTAATACTAAATTTGGGGTGCCTGTCGAGAAGAGTGAGAATTTGTAATCCAATGGTGTAATTTTTAAAATATTAGTCCAATAAGAAGTTACTGAGTGATGTAACATTAACTAATAATTATGCTTCCAGATGGCAGCCTGAGGGTACTCGACCCGCCCGATGACCTTAGTGGGACAGATTTTATCTGACCCATTGAGTAGATGGTATGGGGGTGGGTCCTCTATGGCTCCACCTGTATCGGGGATCATTGCACCCAACCTGAACCTGGCCTGCTAATATTAAAAAATATGATAAAAACCTTCTACCCTCAGCCGCTCTGCCCTTGACCCCTCACAGCCCCATTGCACCACCCCCCCCCCCCCCCCCCAAAAAAAAAAATTTATTGCCGCCTGCTGATCTGCCCTTCACTACCCTCTCACCGCAATCTGCCCCACATTAGTTACCCTTCTCTCTCTCTCTCTCGTATCAATAACTTGGTGTCTACCTTTGTTCTAATTGATCCTCTTTTTTGAGTTCAACTATTGTGGAGGCAAAGGATCCACCTGAAACTTAGGGTTACTCTTATTTCTATTCTAAATTATTCTTGGTAGTGCATATGTACATCCAATAATAATTTCCATTACCTATCCAAAAAAAATCTAAGATATTTACTTGCCTCTTGGATGTGCATATTTGTGCTTCCTTATTTTAGCAAACACCACCCCACCGGCGCACAGGCATGCACTCTTCTCAAATTATGATAGAGATGGTAACAAATTTGAAGCACACATGTTTTTTTCCCCTCAAAGTTGATTTTTTACTTCTTTTGTGTGTGTGTGTGTGTGTGTGTGTGTTTGGGGAGGTTTGTTTAGAATTAGGTGCAAGGTAGATATAACAGCATAAATTTGTTTATTAGAGGATTTTGGCTAGTAGAGACAACTGAATCAAGGTTTATTCTAGATTTCCTTATTTATATGTGCTAGAATTTGCACTTGACATATGAGTGATGGTTTTGATTTATGGATGTGTATAGTGTTATTCTGTAATATATTCATATATTATATCTATGAATCTAATTTATCTTCTATCAACTATGATTTCTAAATGAGTTTTTTATTTTTATTTATTATAAGAATATTGATCATATAAGTAAAACCATAAATATGATTTTTGTTTGACTTATCAAAAAAATATATAATTTGTTTGATTTGTAGATTTTTTAAATGTGTTTTTTCATTCTTGAATTCCAATTATTTTTAGATTTTTTTTTTAATTGAATTTCATCTCTTCCCAAAGATAAAATTCTGGTTCAGATTTGCATGCATCCTCTTCCCCCTCCCCTCTTCCCAAAGATGATTTTTTTTTTTTTTTTTTGTGTGCATGAACTTTCATGAATAATACTAGAAAGATACTTGGTCTATGAAAATCAATTTGGATTCCCATGGCTGATTTAAAGCTGCATATAGTATATTATTGCTTATCTAGATAAGCCTCAGAAGATTATCATTTGGATGTCCTTATTAGCTGTAATTTATTTTGTTACTTCTACCTGTTTATTACTTTTATAGATGATTTACATTGCAGAAATTATGGCTAAGCAGCTGTCTCCAATAAATGACCATATTATTAGTTGTCTTGTGGAAGCAATTACTTTATTTAAACCACTTGAGGTGATTATACAAGAGGAAAAAAAGAAACTGTCTGTATGGGACAAGTTTGTTACTTATTAAGGGTGCGTATTGTAAATCAGAGGTATTCCTATAGTGGCATATATTAGAATTCACCCATATTCCTTTAGATGCCTCTTTAAACATTTATTGTACTCATGGACCTGCATAGATACTTAATTCTTACTAATTGCACTGTCCATATTGGAGCTAGCAAACTCAATGCTTGCCTTGCTGTGGCTCCTGTTTACCTCTCAGCATCTAACGCTTATAAATTTGAATAGCAAGGCCCCCCATCTTTCATTTGATATGATTATTAACCAAGTGACAAACAGAGCAGTACCTTGGTGGAAATATTCCTTTTATGAAAATGTTAAATGTTATTCTCAAATATACACCTAGGAACTATTCTTCTGTTCATATTTTAAATTGTTCAGCTTTAATTTTACTTGAGGTAATCTTTCGGCTAGTTAGTCAATGGTACTTGTGTGTTATTGATTGACACAAATTTGCAGCTTGCAGAATGCTCTCAACAATGATGGAGGCTGGACAGGTCTTGGGACTGGATCAATCATGGAAAAATCGAGTAACACTGGTTACACAGAGTGGTTCCTTACAAAGGATCGTCTGCAAGTGGGTGACACAGTGCGATCCAGAAAGCCACCAAACTCGTGCAAACCTGAAAACATGGATGTTCCAGAAGGAATAGTTGTGGGTCTAGAACGTGATGCAGATAGAGACGGATTTGTTTTGGTGAGGGTCCATGGCATCCATGACCCGTTAAGGGTTCACATTTCAACTCTGGAGCGGGTCACGTTTGGCTTGGCAGCTGGTGATTGGGTACGCTTAAAGGAAGAAGACAAAAAGCACTCACCAGTGGGTATTATTCATTCCATAAATCGTGATGGTAGTGTGGATGTTGGATTTATTGGGATGGAAACTCTTTGGAAGGGGAGCTCTTCAGAGTTCCAGATGGCAGAATCTTACTGCGTGGGTGAGTTTGTTAGACTGAAAGCCACTGTTCTGAGCCCCCGATTCGAATGGCCTCGTAAAAGGAGTGGGGCTTGGGCTACAGGGAGGATTTCTTGGATCTTACCAAATGGGTGCCTTCTTGTCAAGTTCCCAGGGATTTTGACTTTTAAAGATGAATGGAGCTCTTTCGCCGATCCAGCTGAAGTAGAAATGGTTACATTTAACACTTGCCCAGGGATGGGAAAGAAGTACCAACACCTTGAGGATTTTCACTGGGCAGTGAGACCACTTCTGATTACATTGGGCCTATTTACAGCCATGAAGCTAGGCATTTTCGTTGGAAAGAAAATTGGGAGGTCAAAAGTGAAGAAGCAACAGACCAGTGCTATACACACAGATGGTCAACACATGGATGGCCAAAGTGCAGGCAACTCAGCTTGGATCCCTCCAAAAGTGGCAAATATGCTTTTCAGAGAAGGTGTAAGCACTGCCCGGTAGTTGTCGTTCTATAAGCCCACAGCTAGTTAAGTTTGCTAATGTACATACAGATTGGCTAGCTTGTTAGCTAGTGTAGGGCATTTTACGGACTTTCTGGCTGAAGTTCAATAGGAATAAATATTTCTGTCAAATGTTTATCTACAGCTTCAGCACAAAAGCGTATATCTGGTTGTTCATAATTGTAAAGGTACACTTATGCTAGTTGACTAATTTGCTGTTATTATTGTTATTTTGGTTGGTTCAGCTCGTGAATATGCTCTTTTTAAACTCACGAAAACCTAGTCCTCAAACATAGGATTGGTTATGACTTATGAATATGGTGGCAGTTTGCAGCTTTGAGGGTTTAATTATTGTTCTTTAGGGTACTTCCAATGGCTTTAGAGCTTGAACATGTGTTCTTGGCCCAGCAATGTAGAAGAAAATTCCTCATGAACCAGGTTAGCTAAAAGCATGTCCTCATAAATTTTTTAGGCAAAATTAGTTACCATACAACAAAAAAACAAAGCTTTCACATCTGGACATTAGATGTCAACAAGGTTACAGTAAAGGAAGGTTACGGTAAAGGAACAGATCCATGCTGACTTTTTGATGACAAAAAAAAAAAAAAAAAAACTGTAACATACGTATTTACAAAATCTGAAACTGGTCATTGGGTCATATGTGTGCATTTGAATACAGTTTTTTTTAACTCAGTTTCTTGCTGATTATTATTTTTTGAAAGTTGGTCAGAGTATAATTGCATCTTAAAAACGTAAACAGACTGTACATAAACAAATAAACTAAAAAGTTAAACAAAAAAGATGATGACAGAGACTATACATCAGTCTATTCTGCATCAACAATACCAGCCTCTTGCACAAGCTGTTTAGTCAAAGCTGAAAGCCTTGTGACTTCCAACGAAACCTCAGTTGGACATTCACTTTGCTCAGCAACACCTATCCTAGTATCACAGCCATTTTCTGGGAAGACTCCTATATCACTATCAGTGTCAATGCTTAGACTAACCATATTTAAAAGTACTCGACTCATATCTGCAAGTTTGTGAAGAGCACAAGTGGCAGCTTCAACTTCCAATTGAGCTGCCTCAAGTTGAAGCTTCTCAATTGCCAAGTCCCCAATACTTCTATCACCAATTCTCTCTTGTGCCAAAGCGTAAAGCTTCCTTAGATCATTAGCATCTTCTTCTTTCATTTCTTCTTTTAACTTTTTCAGTTCTTCCTCCCTTGCTCCTAATCTCCCAAGAACAGCTTTGAGCTCTTCGTCTTTGATTGTTAGAGCCCTCTGTACACCTAGTATTTCCTTTTCTTTCATTCTTAAGCTTTCTGTGGTCAACTTGAGCTCAGTTTCAAGTTGTTTTTTATGCATGCTAAAATCATCCTTATTTTTCCCAAATAGTTGCTGGAGAAATTCGTCACCCATGTCATCAAATGCTCTCATCACATCAGAGTCCTCAACCTTAGTGGACATGACCAATTTATTTGTGAGCTCTACAATCCGTTCTACCACAGTTTCAGCTTCAGAAAATTTTAGCTTTGCATCATATAAATCGTCTTGCATCATCTGAACATGTTTGTCTTTCTCCTTCAGCATAGTTGTGGCCTGGATAAGCTGATCCTCTCTATTGTTCATAAGCATCTTTAGCTCTCCAATTTCCTGGTTTAGTTCCTCCAACTTCTTCCTCGCATTAAGGAGTTCCAAGTCTTTCTCCTCCAAGATAAGCTGAAGAGTGGTCTGCTCAGATTTCAAATGCTGGATTTCTAGCTTAGCATCCACAGACTCTGACTCTTTCACCTGAAGAATATTATGCATCTCTTCAAACTCAGTGTTTTTCTGCCCAAGCTCTTCCTGGAGAAATGACATCTCCTGGATTGCCTGCTGCAGAGAAGATCTCTCTTTCTTCAATTCCTCCTGCAACTCTTCCATTAGCTCCTTCTCCATGGCTAAGTCCTGTTCAAGCTCCTTGTTTCGAGCCTCTGCAACCCTAAGCTTTGCTCTCTCGCTCTCTACTTCTATATGAGCATCTTCCAAACTCGCCATGTAAGACACAATGCTTCTCTTCTGTTCTTCCAGCTCTGCTAGTTGCTTTTCCAACTGCACCTCTTGTTCTTCCATTTTCTGCCGAGAAGATGCCAGAGATTTCTGAGAAGAAACCAACTCGGACCTCACGTCGGCAAGAAGTTTCTTTAATCTTCTGAAATCCTCAAGAGTTTCATTAGTTTCCCCTGCATGTTTAGAAGCTTCTTCTGACAGTTTCCTCAGTTCTTCCTGTGCTAATAACCACTCCATCGTCCGATTCTCCAAATTGGCCTCTGCAACTTTTAATTTCTCCTCTTCAAGTTTCCTCGAGGTCAGAGAAAATTCTAGTTCTTCTTCTTTATCCCGAATAGCTTTCCGGAGTCCTTGAAGCTCATCTTCTTGTTTCCGCATGACTTTATTGGCTTCATTTAAGAGACGAGCTTTAGATTTGAGATCAGAATCTGTCTTGGCAGCTTCTTCACTCTTCTTCACCAGTTCATTTCTCATTTTATTCATTTCCTCTTCTTTCAAAGATAGTGCAGATTGGGCAGCAGCAATATCCTGGTCTTTCTCCTTGAGTTGAAGCTTAAGATCTTCTACCTGACCGGCTTGAGAAGCTAAATTAAGATTAGCTTGCTTCAGCTCCTCTTCCAATTGTTCATGATTAGAGCAAGCAGCGGCAATTTCTTCTTCACGTTGCTCCAACTCCTCCTTTGCACGTTTTAATTCACTGTGTTCCAACAGGACTATCCTTTCTGCATCTTGTAGATCTTCTTCCTTTTTCTGTAAGGCTGCCAATGCAGCATGAAGATCAGACTCCAGGACCTCAAGGTTAAGCACCAGCTGAACATCTTCAGGGAGTTGAGAATCTCTGCTCATCTGCTCTTCCAATTTCTGCGTCTGTGCAAACAATCTCTCAAGAAGAATCTTTGCAGGTTCTGTAACCCCATTGTCATTAATCCTTGAATTCCTGTTATTTAGTACTGATCTGATGACCTTCAAGGAATGACCCCGACTTTTTGTTGTTATCATAAAAGCTATTTTATCCTCTTTGTTGAGCTTCAAGGAGCATAACTACAGTAAACATTACAGGACTATAAATATTTGTTCAATTATTTAGAAACCTATCAATCCCTCCTCCCCTTCCCTCCCCTCCCCTCCCACCCCACTCCTTCTAAGAATAAGTAGAACCTTATGAACCCAAATGTACATGCATTTTTATAGTCACTAGCTTTCAAGTAAATTTTAAATAGGAGCTGAATGTGAGATGTTATGCAGAAATGTATTGGTCAGCAAAGGAAGTATAAACCCAATGGCTGCTCCCCAATAAGGAGATTTACAACATTGAAGAAAGAGAAGATAGATGAAGAGTGAACACAAGCCAAAAATCAAATTTAGAACATTTGACAATCTTAAATGTTAATGTCTGCAATAACAATGTTTTCCTGAAAAGCTTATAAAATCATTTGAAATCTCAAATTCTGTGGAGACCCTGTAAGTATTAAGTTTGCTTTTTATCTACAGTTTACCAAAGCCTTTTCCAAAAAAGTGGCAAATTTCATTAAAAAAATATTCCAAAGTTGAATTTTGGAGGGAATAGATAGAGTCTTGTCAAGTGTTGTAGAAATTTTACTAAAATAGTTTCTAAATGCAACAAATAGGAAACAAAATCATATAATGCTCTAAGAATTGCATTTTTTCCAATATATGTCAAAGTTTTGCATTTCTCGGATTTCTACAGAATCATAATTTCTATCATATATTTTATGATTCGAGAACCAGAAGGTCCTTGGCAGATGATTCTTAGCTGTTATGCAAGGGCTGCACTTTCTTGTACTAAATAGCCTTATGGGTATTGGAATACATAATAGGTTCCCAAATGAATTTTCCCTTGAGTTCTTAATTCACTCTGAACGTGCATCTTAATTTCTTAATTTAAGTTGATTTTACAACTAATAAAATGTTGATTTGAGAATGCAACGAGAGTTAATCAAAAACCACCAAGCTACTACTTACAGAATCTAATCTATATTTTCCATTATTAATTTTTTTTTTTCTTTTTATTTCAACCCCCAGTTCGTTACTTTTTCTACTCAGCCAGTCACCAAATTAAGATTTTGTTTTTATGCTAATCAGCCAAGCCAGAGTATAGAAGATAAAAGCAAACATGAGAATCTTACAAAATAAAAACCAAATACTAATTGAATATAATGAAACTAGGAAATAAAGTTCAACTGACATCTCCTTATATTCCTTGATAAGTACTAATATCTATTGATATAAAAAAAAGGGTCGCTCATTATCTTCAAAACAAACACATGATATTTGTAACGGAGACTACACAGTTCAAATTTATCAGAGAGAGAGAGAGAGAGGTACCTTGGAGGTGCGAAGGTAAGAAGAGGTGGTGGGAAGATTGGGGCAAAGAGCGGCAAGGAATGCCATGGCCCACTTTCTGGGTCTTGGGTGCACATTCGTGCTCTTACTTCAATGATCTATACTTTTTTTTGTGGTATCTGATAAAGCGCCTCCTATTCCTATATCAAATTTCTGAATCTCCAAATCCATCACCAAGCTTCACCCAATAATAACCACAAAAAGAAAGAGAGATTTATAGTGACATAAAGGGAGGGCTTGTGAGTGGAAGGAAGGGATTGATTCTTTGGAGGGAAAAAGAAACAAGTAAAGTAAAGATCAGTAGGAAAGGCTCACGTTAGCAAACCCCACCAGTACAAAACAAGTTTTCCGTTTTTATGTTTGCGGCGCGGAGAAAAGAGGGAAACTGGGAAGGGAACACCTTTGTCACGACTCTTCTCTTGCAAAGGTGAAGCTTTGGATAAAGAAATGAATCCTACGTGTTGGCTGCCGTACCAAGTAAATTGGTGTCGGCAGTGGAAAAGTCTAATAGCATGTAATTTTTCACCATTCTTTGCCACTGCTTCCGCGTGATAGAATGTAATCGGTGAGTATAAAAATGATACGTTCATGGGTAAGGGATAGATAATCACTCACAGTTTATTATGTTAGAATTGTGATTAAAAAATTGTACAATAATTTGTAGTCCTAAAACTTCTCAATGACTACTCCTATCTTGTCATTTTTGAATATGTATTGTGGGGTCTGTGGTCCACATGGAATACATCTAAGTCTAAAAAAAAAAAGACATATGAAGTATGAATGTGACATTTTCATAATAAATACTATTAAATTGTAAATTATTGCGGTTGAAAAAAAAAAGTATTGCTACAATTGAAAAAAAAAAGTAATTTTAGTTGATTCAAATTAGAACTAATTATAACTTATGACTTAGGATTTGTTATGAAAGTATTGTAAAAATATTGTGAACTTAGCACTTCTCATATTTTGATACTTGCCAAGTGAAAACTCAAAACTCCCAATTGAAGTGGTCTGTGTGGAAATAAAAGATGTATAAATTAAAGATAAGATCTAAAACTTGGCTCTTAAGGTTTCTTTAAAATCAGCATATAGCAATAAAAAGAGGAAGAGTCTAAATTTTCTGTCCCACTTGGAGTTATGAGTAATTATTAGGTGTTTTCGAAGTATAGAGAAATTATGTTTTTTTTTTTTTATACATTTATAATAGATTTCATTAATTTAATTTATAGTATTTAAATGTGAGAGGGGGAAACACCACATCTCCCTACTCCGAAAACACCTAATAATTTTCTAAAGAATTAGCATCATGTGTTGTAGTGATAAGTGTAGGTCACACACCCATGTCATGTGAATGTTCAATTAGTGTATAAAACACCTTGAATGTTTAGATCCCCAATTTATAAATTACCAATTCAAGCTTAATATCAAATAATTAATGTGCAAAATATGAACATAAACTTAATATAGAATTGATAAACAATCTAAACCAAATAAAATCACATCCATGACAGAAATTAAATGGCAAAGATTAAGGGAAGAGAGATGCAAACACAAGGACAACACAACGATATGTTATCGAAGAGGAAACCGAAACCCTCGGCGTAAAACCTCTTCGCCGCCCTCCAAATGGTAAACAATCCACTAAAGAATATAGTTGGGATACATGAACAGCAGAAGACCCTCCAAGCCTAATCTACCCAGTGTACTAGGGGTGTGCAAAAAACCGACAAATCGAACAAACCGACCGAAACGTTGCCAAATTTTCGGTTTGGTTTTGGTTTCATTTTTTAAAAACCGAAATTTTCGGTTTCGGTGCTGGATTTTTTCACCCGAAACCGAACCGAACCGACCGAATATATATATATTTATGTAACATTAATACATAACTGATTAGTGGCCTTAATGGTATGCTCCTTATGTTTTAGCTAGCTGATCCCAAGTTCGACCCTTCGTGCGGGATGTTGGTATTTTTTGCTATTTAATTTTTTAAAACCCTAGTAGTAGCATAAATACGAAAATACCCCTGTTTATTCATCCCTTTTCTTTTCTTCAGCTTCCCTTTTCTTTCTTCAGCCACCTCTTTCCCCATTTTTTTCTCTCAATTTTTTCTTTGTCTGTCTCTACCTTTCTCGTTTCAATTTTTTCTCTCTACCCTTCAATCCTTCCCCAATTTTCTCTCTGGTCTATGCCCTTCTCAATCTAGCCACCTCATTATTTTCTTTTCTTTTTGTTCTCTGAGTCTCATGGACCATGGCCATGCCTTTCTCTTCTCTCTAATTCACATGTCTCTGTTCTTTCTTCAATTCACTACAGAGACATGGTGGTAGGCTCAAGCATGGTGGTAGGCTCCTGCTATGGTGCAACAACGGTAAAGTTCTATCTAGACCCTTTTGCTAATTCAAAATATTTTCAATTTTTTGTTGGAATCTGTATGTAATACTGTAAATTGTTGAACAAATATTGTTGGAAATTTTTCTTTCTCTATCGTTCTGATTTGTTCAACAGCTCTCTCTCTCTCTCTCTCTCTCTCTCTCTGTTGCTCTATTAGTTTTTTATATGTGATTAAATTTAGGGTTTTGAAAATCTCAATAACCCTCTCTTTGGAAAACCGACCGAAACCGACTGAAACCGATATACACCGAAACCAATGGTTTTCCAACCATTTCGGTCGGTTTCGGTTGAGAATTTCACAAACCGAAATATTCGGTTTCGGTTGGCCATACCTATACAAACCGACCGAAATCGAACTGAGCACACCCCTACAGTGTATCTAAGCCCTCTAAGCTCCAACTACAACGAGGTTACACAGAACCTATTTCTTCTTTAACTGACCGGATTCCGCTATAAACCATAGCATCAACCAATATGAAATTGGTCCCTTCTTAACTACTTCCCAAAGCACCAAACAGCCTTCTCATAGATATGGGTATGGTGAGAAAAGGTTTTGGTAATGTACCTCTCAAGGATGTAACAATGAAGAGGGCGAGAGTAGAGAAATTTGAAGAGTCTCTATGTGAAGATTGGGAATGAGTCAATCTTGTTTTTCTCTAGGGTTTCTCTCTCAAAATTATCTCTGGAAGCTTTCAACATTTCGTGGGTATAAGGGGTATATATACTAGGGTGAGAGTGGAATGCGAAGACTCAGTTTTTCAAAACAGAGCTGGTTGGCGGCTTGGCCTCGCGACTTGACTGAGCCGCGAGTTCCAGCTGTGAGGTAACTGAATGGCCAGTCTGTACTTTTTGTCCTGTAGTGCTCCAGCTAGCATGACGCTTCAACTTCTGGCATGCTTGGCACGTGTGCAAATTCTGGCGGCTTGTAAGCCGTGAGCCACCTACGATATCCAGTCATGAGTCCCTGCTTTTTTGCACAATCTTAAGCATTTCTTCACATTCTCTCACACACTACCCTTACATGATTCCCACCTAAATACAGGGTTATTAATTGCTAAAATACAAGCAAATTTGGTATGAAATAAAGCCAACAAGATGTTTGATAAAATTCAACCTTACATCATGTGAGTGGTGACATAGGGTATCACCAATTGAGTAAAATCCTTTTTCCACTTATGACATGGATTGAAGGGCTCATTTTGTGAGTTTCAGTTAACTCAATTGGTAAAGTCTTTGATGGTTGTATAAGAGATCTGGGGTTCAATCTCCGTTTATACCAAAAACTGATTAGTGTCTTGATTTGATGATAAAGAGTTATCATTAGAAGCAAACGTCATAGGTTGAAACTCTTAAAAAAAAAACAAAAAGCCACCATTTCAAAACTGTATGTAATGATAGGTGAATAAATTCAACTACTTAGGCGTCAAAATCAGAATTATCTCAAAGTTGAAGAATATAAATAGTAATTTAATGAAAGAGGAAAATAGATGGGATCTAGGTATACACAAAGGGACAAAATCAGGATTTTTTTTCTTTGGAAGGCCAAAGCAATAAATTTTTTATTTTTTTACTATTCAAGAATAAGAAGCATACTAAAATTAAAAACTAAAAACTAAATTAATATATAAAAAATAAATTAAGGGTCATACTAACGAGTGCCCTTAGGGCATTAGTTAACAATCTAGTTAAATAAAGTTTTTATGGGATAAGAAAAAAAATCAATTAATATTTTGGCAGCTTTTTTCATTTCCCATAAAAGTGTTGTCAAAACTTTCTTAAAATGAATTGTTAACCAATGCCCTAAGAACACTCGTTAGCATTTCCCATAAATTAAAATCCATTCAATATTAACAAAATACAAACAAAAGAAAATATATAAAATAATTTCTACCCAGTCATTAATGATCTAGCAAAATGAGACTCAACATTCTTTTAAATCAAAAAAATCATCCATGAATGATTTTATACCAAATGTCGCAACAATTTTCTTTTCAATGTATAAAATCAAAGAATCAATTATAAAATTATCTTTCATTTTATTACAAACAAATTTTGACAATATTGATGACTGAAAATTCTTGTATGGTAATTGTAATAGAAATTGAAAGAGTAACTAGAATTACAACTATTCAAGAAATTAAGGAAACAACATAAATCACAAATGAAGAAAGCCATATGTATTCTCATTATATATCCAAAACTCTTCTTACTAAAAAGCAAATTAGTTCTACCAAGTTCCCAAAAAAAAAAAAAAAACCAAACAATTCTTTAACTGTAGTCAAATAGCATGACATCAACCATAATCTAAAATATCAAAATTTTAACTTTGGATCCTTAACACCAAACAATCAAACTATAATGTCAAAATGTATATGGGTCAAGTGACCATTTTATTTTTTAAATTTCTAGACCAACTTTCAATTTGGAATTACTAGTTTCAATTTGGGGGCTATATGCTATATATATATATATATATATATATATATATATATGGTCACGACCTAAAACCATATTTTTATTGACTTAAAGAATATGCCCAAAAACTAATAAGTCAAACGTATACAAAACTATTCCACGTAAAAATACAGAGAGTAAGTTAAACTTTAAAATCCATATGAAGAACATCTTTGTAATATAATAGTCTCAATCAAAAATATATATACAAGTTCAGCTCTTAAAAAACCAACTAGTAGATGACATCATAAAATTCTCCAACGATGGCAGAATCTAAAAAATACAATGACACATTCTCAAATATTTTAATTTATGTTTTTGCTAGGACGAAGTCAGAACTTGGAATAAAGAGGAGACTTTGCTGCTTACTGAGTGCATCAATTCTGGCCTCCAGCGTTGCTATTGCTTAGTCATTGAGGTTTTTTGTGTGCGTTTACCATTAGGTAAAAACAAAATTATTTTGTTTAGAATTTTTAAAAGGCTAGGGTTGTTTGTTTTCGGTAAAATTTGTTTATTGGGCTTAAGTTTTTTTTGTTGCTTTGCTATTAGTCATTTTTGTTGGGGTAATTTTTTTAGACTTGTATATTTTGTTTTAGATTGTAGATCTATAAATTTTTTTATGACCATTAAAAGGAGAAAAATGCTAGAGTTACAATTTTTTTTACAAATTGCTGATATTGTAAGTGGTAGTAAGTAAAAAAGTAATGTAAGTAATAGGTCCACATGTGAATCAACAAAAATTTGTTAACTCAACTAAAAGCTCAGATTTGTGCTGAAACGCAAGAACTTGTTTAGACCCCCAATTAAAAACTTACGGCTAGATTGCTTTTACTTTAACTTAAACAAAGGGCGGAACAACAGTAAATATGCGCAATCAACCGATAACACTACTCTAAGCCATATTCATCCACAATCAACAATAAAATGAAAGCTTAAAGAGTAGGGAAGAGAGATGTAAACACAAGATAACACCAAGACGTGTTATCGAAGAAGAAACCGAAGAACTCGGCGAAAAATCTCTCCGCGACCCTCCAAGTCAAAATCGATCTACTAGTGTATAAGTTAGAATACACGAATAACAAAAAACCCTCCAAGCCTAATCCACCCAATGTATTTGAGCCCTCCAAACTCTTGCTACCAACGGACTTCTCGGAGTCTTGTCTTCACTAACTTTCTAGATCCCGCAATACCGCCCAACTACATCCGCCAAGCTTCACTGGCTTCTTTTGACAAATCCCCAAAACTTCTTAAGCTCCAAAACATTCTTTACACTCTAAATAGGTGTGGGTTGTGTTTGGATACAAATCTCCTCTCAAAGTATGACAATAGGAGAGTAAAGGAGAAGAGACTACAATGATTTCTCACTAAAGAATGAATAGCTCTCTCTCTAAAAGATGAGTGTGTTGTGTTGTAGAAACCTATCTAGGGTTTTCTCTCTAAATAGTCTTTCCTTACTTTTGTGGGTAATGGGGATATATATAGTATGAGTAATGGGTAAAAAAGTCACACTTAAAATCCTCAAAATAGAGAGTTTCACAGGTAGCTCGCGAGATGGCCTGTCTCGCGAAATACTTGTGAAATACAATCTGACACTTGATTCTTCAACTTCCAGCATGTGCTTCTCACGTGATCTTTTCGCAGGAACCTTTACTCGCGAACTTCTTGTGAGCTAGTTGCGAAATTGCATTGATCTTCATTTGAAGCTTGATTCTTCATCAATTTAGTACTAAACCCAATACAATAAAATCTCACCAAATACAAGAAAATAATTTAATGTACTTACAACACTTTTTGTCATGGAATAAAATCAACATAAAACATAGTTGTAAATTACAATTATACATCAATAGTTTGTAAAAATGTTGTAAAAAAATTTGTGGCAATAAGCATTATTCTTAAAACAATAAATGATATTGTTAAGAGAGTAACATGTAATTTTGTATAACAAAATTGCTAAAAATAGTGTGTGCATATATATATATATATATATATATATTGCGGTACCATTAATGCTCACTAGATGGCCCACATGTCGTCAACCAACAACAAAAAAAAAAAAAAAAACTTTGATCATATCATTTTTCTAACTTTTTTGTGTACTTTTTTTACTCACTGTTTGTAAGTGAACTTGGTTTGGCTTTTTGGCAAATGTTTATAATATTTTTCATGGCATACAGGAAAAGGTTGAAATTCAGTTGAGTCTCAAATGGTTTAAGCAACTTTATAACCATTTTTTTGCCTTTTTAGAGGGTTGTTTAGGTTGCCAACAGATTGACATCCAAATAATAATAAATAAATAAAAGAAAAAGAAAAAGAAAAATAATTATGTTTAATAATCAAAGTTAACACCAATAGTACCAATACAATTGATTATTCCCGTACTTACGCACGGGTTACATAATAGTTTTGATCTTACAGAGGTGACCCATCTGGTTGTGTTGGGATTATTTTTTCTCTTTTTCTTTTTCTTTTATTTTTTTATAGAATCTACTCAGAAATTTTAATCTTGGTTTTTAACAAGTTGTGTCTGGGTTTTGCTTAGATGATACATGTATTTCTAGTCCTCATCATTGCATGATTGAAGCTATTTGGGAAGGGTGGCTGATGTTTGTAGCTATAAGAATCGGGCTCTGAATTAATGACTTTTGATATCCTCATAACATTAACATAGAGAGTATTCTATGTAGCATTCATCCTCTATTAGCAATTTAGCACCATAATAGGATATAAAGATTCACTAACAAGTAACAACATAGAAGAAAAGGCCTAGTTACTGGGCTGCCCTACTATGATATTTATAATTCTATGTAGCATTCATCCTCTATTAGCAATTTCTACACCAAATAAATCGAACCCAAAACCCACTGGAATTTTTGAGAGACCCATGAATTTTCACCTCACAAATTAGGCCCAAGACTCCATTCAAAGCGGCCCTTAGAGCCACCTAAGAAGATAAGGGATCCAGCCCATATGTTCACAATAGCCCAATGAATGCAAAAAGCCTGGAGCAAGGTCAAGAGGAAAAGACTGAAAGGAGAACTGGGTAGCTGCTGGGCTTGTACAGATGGAATGAGCTGACAGGTGGATTAGTCAAAATAGAGGGCAAAGGACACAAAGCTTGAGCACGGAGGAATAGAAGCTCAAAAAGTCTAGAGACACACATTCTTGCACACACTTTACCACAACTCTTACATATGTTAAGTAGCGATTAGATTAATTTTCACAATTACTAGTAGTAACCTCCATGTGTGAGTGATATATTAACAAATATGCGAGTTGTGTCAAAATGTATGACAAAATGTCTATTCTTATAAAAACTAATAGCGGCTTGACGTGCGACAAAAGGACTAAAAAATCAACTTATACAGCTTGGTCTATTGTCAGCAATAAAGAAGAGGTAAGAAATCTTTTTGACATCACGTGTAAATGCAAAAAAGGAGGTTTTCCTCTTGCAGTTTCGAATGATTCTTGAGAAACCATGATTGAAACTCAATGAGTGAGGATTGAAATTGAAGCTCCTCAACAATTCTTGTCCACTTGACAAAATCTCATCACAAGAAGATACAGTATTTGATTAATGAACCAAGCACATGGATCACTAATATGACCAAATTGGAAAATCGTGGTTTGTTGGGCTTAAAGATGTGTTTAGTAGAGGTTGATTGAGTGACATTGAATTTGGCGAGTCCTACTCAACCTTTTTGAAAACGCTTAAGTTGATGAGACTAGCATTGCTATTTACCCAAAACCTGATAAAGAATTAAATGCTGAAATGATGACAAGGCATTCACGGTCCAGTCATCATGTGTCTTGCACCAATTAGGAAACATAAACAAATGGCTTGAGAAAAGCAAAAATTTTTATTCTTGGGGTGTGCATGGGTAGGATTAGATCAGACTAAAAGTTTTATCAAGCCAACCAAACTCACCATATGTATTAAAACTTGGGTTGAGTTAGTGGGTTATGCTTACATGTTTCATACCTTAAAATAATAATAAAAAATTAGTTTTAAGTTCCTTTATGTTAAATTATTACAATTTGCATAATATGGTGAAAATAAATTAATATGCTTGTAACTTTATTGTTTTTAATAAAAGCCACTCAATATACACGATGGAATGTTATATTATTTTAATATCTCTCTTTGTCAAAACTTTTCCATCCATTGATTAAAAAAAAAAGACTTTATTATTCACTACTTAACAACAATGATTATTTTGACACAATAACAAAAAAATTAATGACTAAAATGACCCATTTGAAAGGTTATGGACCATTTTGTTTTACTTTTTTTTATAGGAGTTTTGAACCATTTATCTCAAAATATGAAGCAGAGATTGAGGACTTACATGATAGAGCATTAGCATCCGGGGTTACATCGAAGTTGTTATACTTTAAAAAAAAAAAAAAAAATCTCTCTCTCTCTCTCTCTCTCTCTCTCTCTCTCTCTCTCTCTCTCTCTCTCTCTCTCTCTCTCTCTCTCTCTCTCTCCTCTCTCTCTCTCTCTCTCTCTCTCTCTCTCTCTCTCTCTCTCTCTGTGAGAGATTAGCGTTGTGGTGGAGATCATGGTGGAAATTGGTGGGTTTTGGTTCCTATGGTTGTTTTGGAGATTGGTGGATTTGGGTCATGGTGTTTTGTGGTCTAGGTATGTGGTTTGTTCCGATTTGGGTCGCAGTTGTTGCAATTTGTTCCAATTTGGGTTTAGGTCATGGTGGTTATGGGTATGATGGTTGCTACAATGGTGGATTTGTTAGGTTTTGTTCCGACATGGCGATTTGCCATTGGCAATGGCAGATTTGATAGTTATTAGTAATGGTGGGTTTGGTGGCTGCTATGAAAGAGAAAGTGTTGGCTGAGAGAGAGAGAGAGAGCAAGAGATGAGGAGGAAGAGAGTGAAACAAATTGTGATGTGAAAAATAAAAAATGGGTTATAGACTTATAGTATGAGTTGTAAAATAACGTATTAAAATAGATAAAATAGTTTTTTAAAGTATTAAAATAGTTTTTTTTTTTTTTTTAATTCAGATGTAAATGCTTTAATTAAACGTAAACGATATTACTTTGACAAAAGACTCTAACCAAACGTCCTAACGTGTTTTACTTATACTGTGTTAACAGTGCCGTTATTTGCATCTCAATCATTAATCACCCAAGTAAAATTTATTAACACAAAAAAAGGGCCCTACATTGTCACTTTTGCCAAATGACACAATCATAAAAAGATATTGAAATATAGTGGATGGACCCTCATATTTTAAAGAAAACAATCAAACATCAAGGACAGAGAGAGTGACTAATGACTATCTTAGTTTCATAAAATCAATCTTATAAAAATGGGGCCCAAATTATAGCTTTTCTAATCAGAGAAGTTATTATAATATTGTGGATAAAGCCATATAATTAGTGAAAATAACAGCTGAGGTTCTGCCGGTAATCATAAGCTCTATTGCTCTAAAGCGTAGATGAGAATTTTAAAGAATATTCCCCTCCGCTATTGCGTTCACATATGTGGCCTGGATCTTCAAAGGATTTAATTTCATATCAACCACAAAAATTCTTCAAAATTTTCTAAATCCGCATTGCAAAAAGGAGAGAGAAATAGTTGTGCTGTAGTGCACAATCCTAAAGAAAAATATGTGTCCTTGTTCTACACTGTCTTGTTCACCAAAACCCAATTCCAAACTAATAATGATTTGAGGGGGATTGGCCATTTATTGTTTGTGGGGGTGAAAAAATATTTTGGGATTAGAAAAATCCGACTGTTGAGGCATCAGATTGCATGAAATTTGATTCTTCAAAATCTGTTTTGTGTATATACATGACACCAAAATTTTGTCATATTTTACATGATTGCCTACCGACAAGTTTTTAGATTCTCATTCTCACTTAAAATGTAAAAGCAAACAAGAAGTATACAATAACTACTACTGAATTTCATTTATATTTTGGTGTCATGCTAATTTAAGTCAGTGATTTTTTTCCCCTACATAACATTATTCAAGTAGAGGAGAAAAAAATGGCCCTAGAGTAGGTACTTCTTACTTGTTAGAGGTAGCGGTTGGCAATTGGCGAGCTAGCCCTTGTTTTACTCTACCCATTAAAATCCCATTTGTCTTGACCCACCTGTCTAGCCTATTAAAGGTTTAATGGGCATTGCCTATGGGGTAAGTTTTATCTCTTTAGAATAGTTCATTGTTAAAGGTAGCGGTTGGCAATGGACGGGTTGGCCCTCGTTTTACTCTGCCCATGGTTAGAGTGAGCGATCACTGATCAATGAACCATTCTAAAGAGATACAACTTAACCCATAGGCAGTGCCCACTAAACCTTTAGTAGGCTAGACAGGTGAATCAAGCCAAATGGAATTTTAATGGGTCATTATTAGAGCATAAGCACCGAAGAATGTTAATGCCAAATGTAAGGAGAATTTGGCATTTCAAGCTCCAAAATGCTCTGCATTAGAGAATGCTAATGCCAAGTATTGCAATTTTTTTTGTAATAGTGCTATAGTGCAATTCTAACACAATTCTAAAATAAAATAATATTTTTTTATTCACATATTTGACTCTCTCTCTCTCTCTCACCCTTGTTTTAATATGTTTATAAAAGTCAATAAAAATTTATAATGATATTATATATCACAAAACATCCATATATTAACCTACCATCTCACACATAAACTCACCATAATAGTTGTTAAATTAAAAATATTGTTAATTTTTTTATTTTATAAATTTTGTTTCTAGAAGGACTCTTGGGAACCTTTGGATTCCACTAGATTGAAGTGGATGGTGGGACCTTTTTAGGAGCAGGGGCCAATTCCACCCCCCTCCCCCTGTTGATTTTCTTAGGGAAAAAATTATCTAATTTTGTTAAAAATAAAACAAAAGCATCTCCTAAATTCTCAATCAAATAAAAATAGTTTAAAAGGGGAAAACTCCACATCCCTTAATATTTTTTTTTTTTTTGAATTAAAAAAAATAGGGTTTTCGATATAGACTTATTAATCTCACGTCACAAAGATTTCTTTGTGAACACAATATAGGAGGTGTTTGGTACACCTACTCAAACATATATTTTCATAATTTTTTCACTCACACATATTTTCACACATATTTTTAAATAATAAAATACGTACTTTCAAACGCATATACTAAACACCCCATACTCGTTGAAGAACCATGACTCAAATCACTCAATCCTTAGTGAAGTGATGGGTAAACTCTTACTACCGAATCACGTCGGTGATCCCACTACGTTATTATTATTATTTTTTGGCATTGCTCTACGTCTAGCTGCACAATGCAGATGAACACATGCTCCATAATAAATAGTGAAAACTTTAACACATAAAATGAGAAAGATAGGCGTGGGCACAGATGATCGATTCGCTTATCTCTTTCTTTGACTTTGCTTGTAGATTTAAAAAGGAAGAAGATCTCGCATAATCTTTTCCGAACATCATTTTGAACGTTCAGGATCTTATAGTAAGGTACGACAAGCCATCTGTGCCGTCCAAAATAACCGTACTGACCTCATAAAGATAGAAACATTGGATATTGTAATCTAAGAGATGTGTAAAGGTCTTAATGATCATGTTATCATGTTTTCCTTGGTACGCTCGCGTGCGTATGAACAGTAATCCTGTACGTTTGATTTTATTGTGTGGGACCACCACAATATTATATGCTGCACCACGAGCTTTGCAGAGCGCGTCTTTAACACTCTCTTATCAATAATATACCCAAAACAATAATAAATGATTGCCGTAGATGCTGTGATTTCCATTAAAATTTACGTACAGTTGTTTAAGGAAACTGGTTTTTAAAGATTAATTACATTTAAAATGAAAGACACAACACCTATGATAGTACCCTTAAAAAAAAAAACACCTATGATAGTAAGAAATCATACATGTAAGAGCCTTATGGTTTTGGATTTGAATTTCTCCTCTTGTAGAAACTATTGAATTATCAACAAAAAAAAAAAAAAAAAACTAAAGTTTTGTTCATATTATTATTCCTTTGGCAAAAATATTTGTTGTCACTATATTTTGGAATTATGTTTAATTTGATCATCAAGTTTTTTAAGATTTGTTTGGGATCCGCTTATTTTGCTAAAACTGAAAACTTTTGGCTGAAAGTACTATAAATAAAGGTAAAAGTTAACTGAAATAATACAGTGAAACTCATGAATAGTAGCAAAAATAATCTGAATAGTAAAATAAATTGGCAAAAATAATCTTGCCAAACAGACACTTATGGTCTATTTGGATACCGCTTATTACTAAAAACTGAAAATATTGTAGTAAAATAATTTTTAAATGTGTGAATAGTGCCGTGAAACCCAGTTTAAAAAAAATTTGTTGAAATATGTACTTTCAGGTCCCATAAATAATACACGAAATCCACACAAAAAACTCAAAACGTGTTGCTATCCAAACCCAACCTTAGTATCCATTTTAGCATTTACATTTTTCAATTTATTATAATTTTGATCTCTGTCATCATCTCACATACAAAAAATTCCTAAATGGACTATATTGGTAAGTTGAAATAATGAATTCGGTAAGTGAGACAAAGACAATGACCAACATAACAATAATTTAAAAATATAAGAACCAAAATAAAAGTTGTAAAATTTTGAGAATTAAATTAAAAATAAGATAAGAATATAAAGATCAAAAAGATATTTTAATATGTTCTTTTCTTATTGAAATTCAAATATAAAGAACGCACGCGCTCACTGTGGACAATTAATATTTTTTTTTATAGATCAACAGAATTGACTTTCTGCAAAATTGTAACAAAAAAATATTTATAATTGTAAAGAATGATTAATTTTATTAAGCCAGAATAAAGTGAAACATTAAGACGTTTAGAGGGTTTTACATAGGGTATATGTTGCCATGAGATGAAAAAGCAAAAAAGTTCTTGCAGCTTTCGATAATAATAGAGGTCTTTATCAATTAAGTAGTACTCATATGTGTTGTTAAGTCTTAATGACCGATGCTAGGAAGATTTGCTGCTATCAATTCACATTTCATCTTTTTCTAGGTGCCACACGTAAGTAAAATGTGAAACTCAATCACATTCACACCGGCACAAAAGTATTCCACAACTTTAATTTTTTTGCACTTTTTTCAGATTTTGACCTTAGTGTTACTTGAGAATTGCTTATCATGACTAGTTTCTTTGTACAATGTGAGACAAAAAGTCAAAAAATATATTATTTTTATAGGATTAAAAATTAGATTATTTAAAATAAAATTGAGACAATAAATAATCTGAAACTTATAAATAATACATAAAATAAACAACAACAAAAAAACCTAGCTTACAATTACTCCCTAAAGTCATATAATTTTGTTTTTTTGGAAGTAATGATACAACTTAAAGAAGACAAGAAAATGTCATTTCAAGAGATTCGAGAAATCTATAAACACAACTTTGTTACGATTATGAATATCATGATGTAGAAAAATAATGAGTCAAGTGATAAGTAATCGGTCACAATAAACGGCGCCTCCGATTTGAGACCTAAAAAAAAAAAAAGTTGATATGTAATCCAAAAAGAAGATTACGAAAGATTTTATATCCAAAACATTAATACCTTTTAAGGAGAATGTTGTGTGAATTGTGTTTTGAGCCGTCATCTTTCCGCCTAACAATTAACGAATCAAAAACAGAGCGTGTTTTGAAGGTTCACGCCTTGATTATCTTTTTTCTTTTTTCTTTTTTTGATAGGGGGTTTGAAAAAAAATATATTACTAATAAATTTGATGACGTAGCACGTATCACTTCTGGGGTCCACAATATTAAAGTGACAATATATGGGTCAATACAATAAACGACAAGCGCTTTAGATCACCATAACATCACGCGTGTCACATTCCCAATGACCAGAAGCTGTTTTTTAAAAATCATTTTACAATTTACATCATGCCACGTGAACGACCCTGTTAATAAGAAAGAAACTCTGTGACAGGCTCCGATTGTGCAATGCCACGTCATTATGTAAAAGTGCAGGGACCGCCTCAAAAATCTAAAAAATCTACTGCTACTTGATTCTCTGCCAATCAGTAGCCGTCAATTTCTGTGAAATGACCATAAGGCCCATTACCTCGTTTTTCTCAAAAGTTTTTGGGACAGAGGTGGGAAAAGTTAGAGGAGCATTCTAGTTTAGTTGTGGGGACATCTGATGTTGCCCGTGGGCCGTGGCCGTCTGATTACTTTTGATCTTAAAAGCCGAACTGTGTTGCTTTCTATATAACATAATATACTGTGGATCACATAATCATCCTTGTTTTTATCGTTTGTTTTGTTTATTTATTTATAAAGATAAAATACAGTCTCCATCAAAATAATTAAAATAAAAAAAAGTACAGTCGGCTAGTTAAGGATAAAGTTTAGTACTCAATCTATTTTTAGTCTCTACATTTTATATTTTTTATTTTGATTTTTATATTTTTATTTCACCATTTTTAATTCTTAAATCAATTAATGTGTTTCATTTTAGTTTTTATCGTTACTCACTTAACAGAAATTGCTGATGTGGCAAACGGAGTGCACTATTGGCATATTAAATGCTGATGTGATCAATAAAATAATATTAAAAAATGTCGTGTCAGCATAAAATAATGATTAAAAAAGACACGTAAGCATCCA